>NC_081380.1:46756070-47043570 GCF_030684315.1 Stegostoma tigrinum
GCTACTATCTCTGAATAGACTGGGGCTATTTCCCCTGGAAGGTCAGAAGCTGAGGGGTGACCTTATAGAGGTTTATAAAACCATGAGGGACATGGATACGGTGAATAGACAAGGTCTTTACCCCGGGGGGGGGTGGGAGTCCAAAACTAGAGGGGCATAGGTTTAAGGTGAGAGGGGGAGGATTTAAAAGGGGCCTGAGGGGCAACTTTTTCACACAGAGGGTGGTGCGTGTATGGAAGGAGCTGCCAGAGGAAGTGGTGGGGGCTGGTACAGCTACAGCATTTAAATGGCATCTGGATGGGGACATGGATGGGAAGGGTTTAGAGGGATATGGGCCAAATGGGACTGGATTTATTTAGGATATCTTGTTGGGGTGGATAAGTTGGGCTGGAGGGTTCGTTGCTGTGCTGTACAGCTCTATGATTCTATATGAGATCAACTAAACACCAGTTTGGTCAGAGAGCGAGGTTTTACATAAGAACCCGGAGCAGGATCAGGCCATCTGGCCCATCGAGCTGCTCCACCATTCCGTAAGATCGTGGCTGATCTTTTCATGGACTTAGTTCCACATACCCCCTCACTCACCACAACCCATAATTCCGATACTGTTCAAAAATCTATCTTTACATTGAAAACATTCAATGAGGAATCCTCAACCGCTTCACTGAGCAGGGAATTCCACAGATTTACAGCCCTTTGGGTGAAGAAGCTCCTCCTCGACTCAGTCCAAAATCTGTTCCCCTGGACTTTGAGGCCATGTACCCTGGTTCTAGTCTCACCTACCAGTGGGAACAGCCTCCCTGCTCTATCCTGTCCATTCCCCTCAGAATTTTATAAGTTTGGCCACATTTCGAATACTGTATACAGTTCTGGTCGCCACATGACCAAAAGGATGTGGATGCTTTGGAGAGGATGTAGAGAAGGTTCACCAGGATGTTGCCTGGTATGGAGGGTGCTAGCTATGAAGAGAGGTTGAGTAGATTAGGATTATTCTCATTAGAAAGATGGAGATTGAGGGGGGAACTGATTGAGGTCTACAAAACCAGCAGGGGTATAGACAGGGTGGATAGCAAGAAGTGGGGGACTCAATTACTAGGGGTCATGAGTTCAAAGTGACAGGAGGAAAGTTTAAGGGAGATATGCGTGGAAAGTTCTTTGCACAGAGGGTGGTCGGTGCCTGGAACGTGTTGCCAGCGGAAGTGGTAGACGCAGACACGTTAGCGTCTTTTAAGATATATTTGGACAGGTACATGGATGGGCATGGAGCAAATGGACATAAGACCCTTAGAAAATAGATGACAGGTTTAGACAGAGAATCTCGATCGGCGCAGGCTTGGAGGGCCGAAGGGCCTGTTCCTGTGCTGTAATTTTCTTTGTTCTTTGTTCAATGAGATCCCCTCTCATTCTTCTAAGTTTCAATGAGAAAAGTCCCGTTCTACTCTGCCTGTCCTCATAAACCATTCCTCTCGGCTCCAAAACCAGCCTCTGCAGCGCCCCGCCCTCCATGCCAGAGCATCCTTTCTCGAGTAAGATGCAGCTTAAACTCCCTGCATTTCACCTCCATCCCTCAAGCAAGGAAGGACAATATTTCAGTAGCATTTTAAGAAACATCTCAATGGAGAAAAGTGAGGTGGAGACACAGAGAGCGTGAGGGATAGAATTCCAGAATTCAGTGACATGCCAGCAAACTCCATGGCAACAATGGAGCAGTGACACACGTGGAGAATGTGAGAACAGGCGAGGGCCCGAGGATCACACTTACTTTACACACTCATGGGGACTCGTGGTTAAAGACCCTCAGACATTGCACTGAGGAACTCATGCTGTGATCTCCTGGGACCAAAGAAGTTCCGCACTCTCGGAGGGTCAGTGCTGAGGGAGTGGGCACTGTCGGAGGGTCAGTGCTGAGGGAGCGGGCACTGTCGAAGGGTCAGTGCTGTCGGAGTGCCGCACTGTCGGAGGGTCAGTGCTGAGGGAGAGCCGCACTGTCGGAGGGTCAGCGCTGAGGGAGTGGGCACTGTTGGAGGGTCAGTGCTGAGGGAGCGCCACACTGTCGGAGGGTCAGTGCTGAGGGAGTGCCGCACTGTCGGAGGGTCAGTGCTGAGGGAGTGCCGCACTGTCGAAGGGTCAGTGCTGTCGGAGTGCCGCACTGTTGGAGGGTCAGTGCTGAGGGAGCGCCGCACTGTCGGAGGGTCAGTGCTGAGGGAGCGCTGCACTGTCGGAGGGTCAGCACTGAGGGAGTGCCGCACTGTTTATTAATGTACAGACTGCTCTGTCCTTTCATTTAAACATGAGCGATCCCACAGACACAATCTGGAGAAGAGGCGAGAGCTCTGACCTCATTCGTGTTAATATTTTTCTCAACATCATGAAAATTTATTCTTTGGCAGTGGCTGTGGGATCTTATTGTGTGTAAGTTGGCCTCTGAGTTTGACTTGACTGCAATATTACATTCATTGCTGGGCAGCATGCTGCCACATTTTGAGTATGGGGAAGTATGATGTGGACATACATGGGGTTTGCAGGCTACAGCCTGCCCAGGCCATAGCTAAGACTGGCCCCATTTCAGCAGGGAGCCACTGACAGCCTGCTGGCAGTGAAGGAGTTAACAGATTCAGGTATGACTCACGCTGCTGGCATCTGACAAGGAACAGAATGGTCCATAATAAATCTTCATCTGGTTGACAGAGATCAGACGCTGGGAGTGTTTGTTGTAGCAGCCTGGGGAATGGGCAGGGGGGAGCGGAGAGCAAGTGAGGGGACTGACCTGACATCACAGCTCCAGTGCCAACCTGTTTCACATCCGTCAAATGGAAAATGTGTTCAAACAGCGGGAATCATAGCCCAGTCACAGCGCCTGGCAAAATCGATAATCCTTCCTCAGGATCTCACGGAACAACACACACACACTGACCCTCACTGGGATACAGTCCCACACACACACTGACCCTCACTGGGGTACAGTCCCACACACACTGACTCTCACTGGGGTACAGTCCCACACACACACTGACTCTCACTGGGGTACACTCCCACACACACACTGACCCTCACGGGTTACAGTCCCACACACACTGACCCTCACTGGGGTACAGTCCCACATACACACTGACCCTCACTGGGGTACAGTCCCACACACACACACTGACTCTCACTGGGGTACAGTCCCACACACACACTGACCCTCACTGGGGTACAGTCCCACACACACTGACTCTCACTGGGGTACAGTTATACACACACACTGACTCTCACTGGGGTACGGTCCCACACACACTGACTCTCACTGGGGTACGGTCCCACACACACTGACTCTCACTGGGGTACAGTCCCACACACACTGACTCTCACTGGGGTACGGTCCCACACACACTGACTCTCACTGGGGTACAGTCCCACACACACTGACTCTCACTGGGGTACAGTCCCACACACACTGACTCTCACTGGGGTACTGTCCCACACACACACTGACTCTCACTGGGGTACAGTCCCACACACACACTGACTCTCACTGGGGTACAGTCCCACACACACTGACTCTCACTGGGGTACAGTCCCACACACACTGACTCTCACTGGGGTACGGTCCCACACACACTGACCCTCACTGGGGTACAGTCCCACACACACTGACCCTCACTGGGGTACGGTCCCACACACACTGACTCTCACTGGGGTACAGTCCCACACACACTGACCCTCACTGGGGTACGGTCCCACACACACTGACTCTCACTGGGGTACAGTCCCACACACACTGACCCTCACTGGGGTACGGTCCCACACACACTGACTCTCACTGGGGTACAGTTATACACAATTGTGGTGATGTGGATTTTGTGGTCATGTTGTGCTTTTTAATTCTGAAATGATGATTGTGACCGTGTGGGGAGCAGATGTGTCGGAATGGGGAATGCATGGGGCTCTGATGGGTGAATGTCTGACCCTGCAACACAATCCAGGCTGAGGTTCAGAGTGTGAGACAGATGCAGGGGTTATGTCCTTCGAACAGAAGTTGCTCATGTTGGATAAGGTGTCAGTCAGTGTTTCACTTTTACCACAAGGCTGTTCCGAACTGATACTGAGAGAATAAAGGGGACTTTGTAACTCCAAACTGGCTGCCCAGCTCTCCCTCAAACCTTTGATTCACTCTTCAACCATCAGACCATGAGAAATAGAAACTGGAACAGGATCTCGGATTCTCCAGCATCTGCAGTTCCCATTATCTCAGGAACAGGATTAAGCCATTTGGCTCCTTTACTCAGAGATAGCAAGGACTGCAGCTGCTGCAAATCAGATGTGCAACTGGACGAACACAGCGGGTCAGGCAGCATCAGTTCTGACGAAGTTTCCTGAGCTCAAGCATTGACCTTCCTGCTCCTCTGATGCTGCCTGACCTGCTGCGTTCCTACAGCTCCATATTGCATTGAGTTTGGCCCCTCAATCCTGCTCCACCATGCAGTAGGATCATGGCTGATCCGGCATTCCTCACATTGCCCTTCCTGCCCTTTCTCCATGACTCGTGATTCCCTGATTGATCAAGAATCTATCGATCTCAACCTTAAATGTAAACAAGGACTCTGACCCCCTCAGCTCTCTGTGGCAAGGTGTTCCTGAGACTCACAAAATTCCTCCCCATCTCAGTCTTAAATCAGTGCCCCTTTATCCTGAGCCTGTGCCCTCTGGTCTTACACTCTCCCATGAGGGGTAATATCGTCTCAGCATTTACCCTGTCAAGCCCATTAAGAATGTGAGATAACAACATGTAGAGCTGGATGAACGCAGCAGGCCAAGCAGAATCAGAGGAGCAGGAAAGCGGACGTTTCGGGCCTCGACCCTGCAGTTCCTACTTTCGCTGCATCGAGAATGCTCTGTGTTTAAATGAGACCATCTCTCATTCTTACTAACTCCAGCGATTACAGGCTCAACCTGTTTAGCATTTGCTCCTAATTAGTTCCTCCATACCAGGAATCAACCTCATTATCGCTTGCTAAACTGGCCTTCATTAAATAAAATAAATCTTTTTTATGTACAGTATTTAAGGAAGGAAAACAGAATTGCTCACAACACTCTGGGTGTGGTCTCACCAGCACCTTGTACAGGCGCACTGAGACTGCCCTGCACTTAGACTCCAACCCCCTGGAAATAAAGCTTACCATTCCATCAGCCTTTCTGCCTACTGCTGCCCCTCTGTGCCTGCTTACACCGTCTCATTACAATGACTCCGCTCCCTCAGCACTGACCCTCCGACAGTGCCCGCTCCCTCAGCACTGACCCTCCGACAGTGCCCACTCTCTCAGCACTGACCCTCCTACAGTGCCCACTCCCTCAGCACTGACCCTCCGACAGTGCCCACTCCCTCAGCACTGACCCTCTGACAGTGCGGCGCTCCCTCAGCACTGACCCTCCGACAGTGCCCACTCCCTCAGCACTGACCCACTGACAGTGCGGCGCCCCCTCAGCACTGACCCTCCGACAGTGCCCACTCCCTCAGCACTGACCCACTGACAGTGTGTCACTCCCTCAGCACTGACCCTCCAACAGTGCGGCGCTCCCTCAGCACTGACCCTCCGACAGTGCCCACTCCCTCAACACTGACCCTCCGACGGTGCCCACTCCCTCAGCACTGACCCTCTGACAGTGCGGTGCTCCCTCAGCACTGACCCTCCAACAGTGCGGCACTCCCTCAGCACTGGCCCTCTGACAGTGCGGCGCTCCATCAGCTCTGACCCTCCGACAATGTGGCACTCCCTCAGCACTGACCGTGACATTTCATTCTGGATTTTGTCTCCAAGTTTTGATCATAACATGAGAGACGCAGATGGGGAGAGACCCACTCAATATTGGCTGATACCCACAAGCTGAAATGCGGCCGATTTTCAGGATCTGATAACTGGAACAGTTTTATGATCCAGACTCCGTTCCCGAATCTAGCCGCAATTCCTCAGCAAAAGTGACCTCCATAGAGTGGGCTTAGGGGTCAGGATTCTCAGAGAGCAACAAGAAATGATTGCTTCGCTATCGCCACCTCACCCTCCTCCAATCACAATCCATAAAGCTGAGGCACCCTGGCTAATTGGAAAACCTAAAAATAACAGTAAGGTACTGAGGGATAATGGGAACTGCAGATGCTGGAGAATCCAAGATAATAAAATGTGGGGCTGGATGAACACAGCAGGCCAAGCAGCATCTCAGGAGCACAAAAGCTGACGTTTCGGGCCTAGACACTTCATCAGAGAGGGGGATGGGGTGAGGGTTCTGGAATAAATAGGGAGAGAGGGGGAGGACGACCGAAGATGGAGAGAAAAGAAGATAGGTAGAGAGGAGAGTATAGGTGGGGAGGGAGGGAGGGGATAGGTCAGTCCAGGGAAGACGGACAGGTCAAGGAGGTGGGATGAGGTTAGTACGTAGGAGATGGAGGTGCGGCTTGGGGTGGGAGGAAGGGATGGATGAGAGGAAGAACAGGTTAGGGAGGCAGAGACAGGCTGGACTGGTTTTGGGATGCATTGGGGGGAGGGGAAGAGCTGGGCTAGTTGTGTGGTGCAGTGGGGGGAGGGGAGGAACTGGGCTGGTTTTGGGATGCGGTGGGGGAAGGAGGGATTTTGAAGCTGGTGAAGTCCACATTGATACCATTGGGCTGCAGGGTTCCCAAGCGGAATATGAGTTGCTGTTCCTGCAACCTTCGGGTGGCATCATCGTGGCACTTCAGGAGGCCATTGATGGACATGCCATCTAAAGAATGGGAGGGGGAGTGGAAATGGTTTGCGACTGGGAGGTGCAGTAGTTTGTTGCGAACCGAGCGGAGGTATTCTGCAAAGCGGTCCCCAAGCCTCCGCTTGGTTTTCCCAATGTAGAGGAAGCCACACCGGGTACAATGGATGCAGTATACCACATTAGCAGATGTGCAGGTGAACATCTGCTTAATATGGAAAGTCATCTTCGGGCCTGGGATAGAGGTGAGGGAGGAGGTGTGGGGGCAAGTGTAGCACTTCCTGTGGTTGCAGGGGAAGGTGCCGGGTGTGGTGGGGTTGGAGGGCAGTGTGGAGCGAACAAGGGAGTCACGGAGAGAGTGGTCTCTCCGGAAAGCAGACAGGGGTGGGGATGGAAAAATGTCTTGGGTGGTGGGGTCGGATTGTAGATGGCGGAAGTGTTGGAGGATGATGTGTTGTATCCGGAGGTTGTTGGGATGGTGTGTGAGAACAAGGGGGATCCTCTTTGGGCGGTTGTGGCGGGAGCGGGGTGTGAGGGATGTGTTGCGGGAAATGCGGGAGATGCGGTCAAGGGCGTTCTCGACCACTGTGGGGGGAAAGTTGCGGTCCTTGAAGAACTTAGACATCTGGGATGTGCGGGAGTGGAATGCCTCATCCTGGGAGCAGATGCGGCGGAGGCAGAGGAATTGGGAATAGGGGATGGAATTTTTGCAGGAGGGTGAGTGTAAGGTACTGACCCTTATTCTCTCTCAACACACAGAATCCAGTCCAGTTTTCTGGGACAAGGCTACACAGGCTGCTGGCAATGTGAAAGGTACCATGCATTATTTAACTCTTCCTGTGCCAGTTGATCAGACCCAAATCCTGCCCATGACACATCTGCTCCTCAATCCTCATTCCTCCTCTTCTAGCAGCCCTCTCCCCCTCATTGCCAATCTCCCTCTCCACAGTTCTCCCCACCCTAACCCTGCCCTCATCCCAGGTTCCCCCTCTCCACACTCCCCCACAATCCCCAATCCCCCACTCCACACTCCTCCCCACTCTATCCCCAGTCCCCCTCTCCACACTCTTCCCGACTCTATCCCCAATCCCCCTCTCCACACTCCTCCCCACTCTACTCCCAATCCCCCTCTCCACACTCCTCCCGACTCTATCCCCAATTCCCCTCTCCACACACCTCCCCACTCTATCCCCAATCCCCCTCTCCACACTCCTCCCAACTCTATCCCCAATCCCCCTCTCCACACTCCTCCCCACTCTACCCCCAATCCCCCTCTCCTCACGACTCCCCACTCTATCCCCAAACCTCTTCTCCACACTCCTCCCCACTCTACCCCCAATCCCCCTCTCCACACTTACCCCCAATCCCCAATCCCCCTCTCCTCACTCCCCCCCACTCTACCCCCATCCCCCCTCCTCACTCCTCCCCATTCTATCCCCAATCATCCTCTCCACACTCCTCCCCACTCTACCCTCGATCGCCTCTCCACACTTTCCCCCAATCCCCAATCCCCCCTCCACAATCATCCCCACTCTACCCCCAACCCCCCTCCACACTCTATCCCTACTCCCCCTCTCCACACTCCTGCCCACTCACCCCCAATCCCCCTCTCCACACTCCTCCCCACTTTATCCCCAATCCCCCTCTCCACACTCCTCCCCACTCTATCCCCTATCCCCCTCTCCACACTCCTCCCAACTCTATCCCCAATCCCCCTCTCCACACTCCTCCCCACTCTATCCCCAATCCCCCTCTCCACACTCCTCCCCACTCTATCCCCAATCCACCTCTCCACACTCCTCCCCACTCTATCCCCAATCCCCCTCTCCACACTCCTCCCAACTCTATCCCCTATCCCCCTCTCCACACTCCTCCCCACTCTATCACCAATCCCCCTCTCCACACTCCTCCCCACTCTATCCCCAATCCCCCTGTGCACATTCCTCCCCACTCTATCACCAATCCCCCTCTCCACACTCCTGCCCACTCACCCCCAATCCTCCTCTCCACACTCCTCCCCACTCTATCCCCTATCCCCCTCTCCACACTCCTCCCCACTCTACCCCCAATCCCCCTCTCCACACTCCTCCCCACTCTATCCCCAGTCCCCCTCTCCACAATCCTCCCCACTCTATCCCCAATCTCCCTCTCCACATTCCTCCCCACTCTATCCCCAATCCCCCTCTCCACACTCCTTCCCACTCTACTCCCAATCCCCCCCTCCACACTCCTCCCCACTCTACTCCCAATCCCCCTCTCCACACTCCTCCCACTCTATCCCCAATCCCCCTCTCCACACTCCTCCCCACTCTACTCCCAATCCCCCTCTCCACACTCCTCCCCACTCTATCCCCAATCCCCCTCTCCACACTCCTCCCCACTGTACCCCCAGTCCCCCTCTCCACACTCCTCCCCATTCAATCCCCAATTCCCCTCTCCACACTCCTCCCCACTCTCCCCCCAATCCCCCTCTCCACAATCCTCCCCACTCTCCCCCCAATCCCCCTCTCCACAATCCTCCCCACTCTCCCCCCAATCCCCCTCTCCACAATCCTCCCCACTCTCCCCCCAATCCGCCTCTCCATACTCCTCCCCACTCTATCCCCAATCCCCCTCTCCACACTCCTCCCCACTCTATCCCCAATCCCCTTCTCCACACTCCTCCCCACTCTACCCCCTCTCTCAATCCCTCTCTCACTGTCTCCTCCCTCTCTCTCAATCCCTCTATCACTTTCACATTGTCTTTTGCTGAATCCCTCCATCACATTTCCCTTCCCTTTCTCAACCCATCTGTCCCTCCCTCCATGATTCCGGACGAGATACACACACCGTGATGTTCCTGGGTGGTTGGGCTGGGGTGGGCAATGGGAGGGTGAAATGCCTGCTGCTGGTTACCCACCTCAGTTGGCTGTAGCACAGCGAATGTAAAACAGACCGTCTTTGCTGTTGTAACATTTCCCATCGGCTCAGGTCTTTTAAAAGGAGCGATTTAACCAATTTTGAACTAACAAAACGAATGAGTTCATGAATTAAAACATACAAGAGGAAATTGTAACAGAACACACAAACAGTAAGTGAGTCCAAAAAGATAAAATTCCAAAACGATATTCAGATAATTCTCTGACGGTTAAACATTTTGATTGTCGCCGGGTTGCATTGATGTTGGTCATTGAACGGTTGAGTTTGGCACAGTTACCTTCGAGGCTGTAGGTTACTGTGTGATTGTAGTGCTCTGGTCCTTATGCATTTTGGTTGAGATTAAATGATGAGTTCTTTTTGCTGCAGTGCAGGGACGTTTACATTGCTGTTCTTTTACACCTCACTCCATTTCACATTCCCTTCATCTCTCTCTGCCTCTCTCATTTACTGTCTCATTTCTTCAAACACTCTTCTGTTTTCTCTTGTTCCCTAGGCTTTCATTCCCTCTCTCATTTATGCGATCGCTCTCATTCCCTGTCCAACTCCCTGTCATTCCCTTTTCCACGTACTCTCTCATTTCCTCTCTCACTGATTCCCTCACTCATTCATCCTGTCACTCTATGCCTCATTCCGTGTACCTTCCCTCTCTTTCAATCCCCTCACACTCCCTCTGTTTGCACCCCCACCACCCCCTGCCACCATTGTGACTGTGGTTTGGAGACAGTTACTGAGGGTCACTCGATCTGCTGGGGCCAGCGTTCCACAAATCACTCCAATTCTTTCCAGGACAAGAAACTGTATCTGAGTCCTCAGTGCCAGCTGCGAGGGGAGAGGCCAGGGAAGCCGGCTTAGGGACATCCACCAAGAATAGGCACAAGAGCAGTGTCTGCATGTGTGTGTGTGTGCGCGTGTGCGTGCGTGCATGTGTGTGTGTGTGTGTGTCTGTGTGTGAGAGAGGGGTCTGTGAGAGTGTGTGTTGTGTGTTTTGAGAGTGTGTCTCTCTGTGTGTGCGTCGGTCTGTGTGTCACTTTGCATGTATATTGTGCATCTGTCTTTGTGTATCTCTCTGCATGTGTGTCTGTGTGTGTGTGTTTCTGTGTGGGCGTGTCTCTCTGCATGTGTGCCTGTCTATGTGTTTCACTCTGTGTGTGTGACTGTGAATGTGTCAGTGTTTGTGTGTGTGTCAGTCTGTGTGTGCGTGTGCGTGTGTGTGTGCACGTGTCTCTGTCTGTGTGAATGTGTCTAGGTTTATGTGTGTGCCTGTGGGTCTGCACAGTCAGTGGGAGGACTGTGTAGGGGTGCTGGCATCATTCAGTCTGTCAGAATACACTTGGTTCAGCAGATCTGAGCTGGTTGCATGCGGCTGTGAAACTCAGACCTCAGTGAGAACTCACTGCTCGGCAACGAGCCTCGGAGGGGACGACAGGTGAACTGACCTCAGCTTTAAACATACTGGCAACAGTGAAAGGCCATTCCCAAATTTGGAATGGCTCAACATACAAGTATCCAGACAGCGCAGGGCTCCCTCAGCACTGACCCTCCGACAGTGCCCACTCCCTCAGCACTGACCGTCCGACAGTGCAGCGCTCCCTCAGCACTGACCCTCCGACAGTGCCCACTCCCTCAGCACTGACCGTCCGACAGTGCAGCGCTCCCTCAGCACTGACCCTCCGACAGTGTCCGCTCCCTCAGCACTGACCCTCCGACAGTGCGGCACTCCCTCAGCACTGACCCTCCGACAGTGCCCGCTCCCTCAGCACTGGCCCTCCGACAGTGCCCACTCCCTCAGCACTGACCCTCCGACAGTGCCCACTCCCTCAGCGCTGACCCTCCGATAGTGCCCGCACCCTCAGCACTGACCCTCTGACAGTGCGGCACTCCGTCGGCAATGCCGTGGAATCTCCTCCGGATACCAGTCCTGAAACTGTGGAGTGTGAGTAGGCCGCGGTGTCTCAGTGATGAGAGGGAGATGTATCCAGTAGTTTGTGACTGGCAGCTTGCGTTTGGAGGTAGGTTTCAGGAGATACAGTGGAACCTCGATAATCGGTAGGGGCCACAGTTTTGGATTTAGTAAGTGATCCAGCAGATGGGAGATTGGCTGATGACACTGAGATCTGATTGCGGCATTGACGATGTGCACCCTCTGACATCATTCCACAAAGAAAACATATTCCATCACAATTCTGTCACCATACCCTCTGACCAGAGAATATTGCTCACCGTGAGGATAGGGGAGTGCACCCTCAGTGTCACACACTCCGTGACCCTCAGTGTCTCACACACTCCGTGTCCCTCAGTGTCTCACACTCTCCGTGTCCCTCAGTGTCTCACACACTCTGCGTGTTCCTCAGTGTCTCACACACTCCGTGTCCCTCAGTGTCTCACACTCTCCGTGTCCCTCAGTGTCTCACACACTCTGCGTGTCCCTCAGTGTCTCACACTCTCCGTGTCCCTCAGTGTCTCACACACTCTGCGTGTTCCTCAGTCTCTCACACACTCTCCGTGTCCCTCAGTGTCTCACACACTCCGTGTCCCTCAGTGTCTCACACTCTCCGTGTCCCTCAGTGTCTCACACACTCTCCGTGTTCCTCAGTGTCTCACACACTCCGTGTCCCTCAGTGTCTCACACGCTCCGTGTCCCTCAGTGTCTCACACGCTCCGTGTCCCTCAGTGTCTCACACACTCTCCGTGTTCCTCAGTGTCTCACACTCTCCGTGTTCCTCAGTGTCTCACACACTCCGTGTCCCTCAGTGTCTCACACACTCCGTGTCCCTCAGTGTCTCACACACTCCGTGTTCCTCAGTGTCTCACACTCTCCGTGTCCCTCAGTGTCTCACACACTCCGTGTCCCTCAGTGTCTCACACACTCCGTGTTCCTCAGTGTCTCACACTCTCCGTGTTCCTCAGTGTCTCACACTCTCCGTGTCCCTCAGTGTCTCACACACTCTGCGTGACCCTCAGTGTCTCACACACTCTGCGTGACCCTCAGTGTCTCACACACTCTCTGTGTTCCTCAGTGTCTCACACACTCCGTGTCCCTCAGTGTCTCACACACTCTCCGTGTTCCTCAGTGTCTCACACACTCTCCGTGTTCCTCAGTGTCTCACACACTCCGTGTCCCTCAGTGTCTCACACACTCTGCGTGTCCCTCAGTGTCTCACACACTCCGTGTCCCTCAGTGTCTCACACACTCCGTGTCCCTCAGTGTCTCACACTCTCCGTGTTCCTCAGTGTCTCACACACTCCGTGTCCCTCAGTGTCTCACACACTCTCCGTGTTCCTCAGTGTCTCACACACTCTCCGTGTTCCTCAGTGTCTCACACACTCCGTGTCCCACAGTGTCTCACACACTCTGCGTGTCCCTCAGTGTCTCACACACTCCGTGTCCCTCAGTGTCTCACACACTCCGTGTTCCTCAGTGTCTCACACACTCCGTGTCCCTCAGTGTCTCACACACTCTCCGTGTTCCTCAGTGTCTCACACACTCTGCGTGACCCTCAGTGTCTCACACACTCTGCGTGTCCCTCAGTGTTTCATACACTCTGCGTGACCCTCAGTGTCTCACACACTCTCCGTGTTCCTCAGTGTCTCACACACTCCGTGTCCCTCAGTGTCTCACACACTCTCCGTGTCCCTCAGTGTCTCACACACTCTCCGTGTTCCTCAGTGTCTCACACACTCCGTGTCCCTCAGTGTCTCACACTCTCCGTGTTCCTCAGTGTCTCACACACTCTGCGTGTTCCTCAGTGTCTCACACACTCTGCGTGTCCCTCAGTGTTTCATACACTCTGCGTGTTCCTCAGTGTCTCACACACTCCGTGTCCCTCAGTGTCTCACACACTCCGTGTTCCTCAGTGTTTCATACACTCTCCGTGTTCCTCAGTGTCTCACACACTCTCCGTGTCCCTCAGTGTCTCATACACTCTCCGTGTCCCTCAGTGTCTCATACACTCTCCGTGTCCCTCAGTGTTTCACTCTCTGCGTGGCTTAGTGATCATGTCATTGATTGCTTGTGGATAATGCCTGTCCCTCTCTGTTCCCCTCAGTAAATCCCGCTTAGTGCTGGGGGACATTCTCACATTACTCCGAGACATTTCCCTGTGGTGATGGGGAAGGGGTTACATTGGCCAAAAAGAACAAGTTGTGGAGATCACTGCGGGTCGGGCGGGCATCTGTGGAGAGAGAGAGCTAATGGTTTGTGTCTTGGAGGCTGTTTGTTAGACCTGATGGGAAGTGTGGAGGGGGAACAGCTTTACTGCAGCAGTGATAACACGGTGTGGATCTGGATGAACACAGCAGGCTGAGCAGCATCAGTGGGGCAGGAAGGCTGACCCTCTGAACAAGGGTCTTGGCCCGAAACATCAGCTTTCCTGCTCCTCTGATGCTGCTTGGCCTGCCGTGTTCATCCAGCTCTACACCTTGTTATCTCAGATTCTCCAGCATCTGCAGTTCCTACTATCTCTTAGTGAAACTGTGGTGAGAGGAAATGAAATGCTGGAGAAGGAAGTGTGCTGATAGTTCGGATTAAGCGATCAGAATGTGAGAATGGCAGAACAATGGTGTGTCTAACTGCCAGACTGGGAAGGACAGACAGTCCCACAGCGGAAGGGGGAAGGGGAGAGAGAGGACATGTAACAAGTAAAGCTAAAAGAAAGGGAAGGAATGGGAATTGGTTCACAGTTAGAAGTTGTTGAACTCAAAATTAAGTGCAGGACGCTGTAAAGTGCCTAGTCTGAAGATGAGATGTTGTCCCTCCGATATGCGCTGTGATTCACTCAAACACTTGAGCGTGGGCATGCGAACAGGATGCTGTGTTAAATTAACCAGCAGGAAGGTTGGGATCCTGCTTGCACAAAGCGGTCAGCCAGTCTGCATTTAGTTTCTCCAGTGTAGAGCAGGGCACTGTGCCTGCAGCAAGTACAGTACACAAGGTTGGAGGGGGTACAGGCGAAGCGCTGCCACACCTGGAAACACTGTTCAGGCCCTTGGATGGTGAGCAGGGAGGGTGGGGGGTGGGGAAGGGGCAGGTGTTGCACTTTCTGTGTTACATGGGAAGGTGCTGAGGCGAGGTGGGGAGTTGGCGGTTGTGGAATGGACTGGGGTGTCCCAGAGGGAATGATCCCTGTGAAATGCAGATGGGGGAGTGAGGGAAAGATGTGTTTGCTGGTGGCGTTCTGCTGGAGTTGTCTGAAACAGTGAAGAATAATCATTAGAGTGCGCAGGCTGGGTGGGATGAAAAGAGAGCACAAGGGGTTCTCGATCACATTGTTGTGAGTGGTGGGAGGGCCCAAGGACTGAAGCACAGGCGATGGGTGGGGATCACAGTGGGTGGGAAACCCCGGGTATGGAAGAAGGAAGCTGTATCAGTAGCGTTGTTTTAGAAGGGGACATCATCTGAACAGATACCACATGGTGGGCGAAGGAACTGGGAGAATGGGATGGAGTCCCCACAGGACATGGGGTGTGATGAGCTGTAGTGAAGGTGAGCTGGGGTGGGGAGCATCAGTGGCTTTACATTGGGCATCAGTGGGTGGTTTATTCGCCCAAATGGAGACAGAGAGGTCAAGGAGAGGAAGTGTCAGAAATGGATAATGTAGACCTTATGGAGGGGTGGAAATTAGAGGCAAAATCAGCTAATTTTTCAAATTCCTCGTGGGAGCATGAAGTGACACCAAACCAGTTGTTGTTTTACCAAAAAATAGTTGTGGGAGGGGGCCAGTGAGAGACTGGACAATGATTGTTCCACATTGCCCATAACTGGGACCCGCGGGGGTACATATACAGATACACAGTTAATGTGCCTGTGAATAACTCATTGTTCAAGAATTACATGAAGGCTTGGCATTTACTGTTTAAAACTGTTTAACAGAACTGGCAAGTTACAATATTTGTATTTTTGTTTTCAATTTATCGCTGAACTGTGTCCATCAGTCTGCCTGTCTATGCATGCGTGGGCAGACATCAAATACAAACCAAAAGAACTGCGGATGCTGTAAATCAGGAACAAAAACAGAAATTGCTGGAAAAGCTCAGCAGGCCTGGCAGCATCTGTGGAGGAGAAAACAGAATTAACGTTTTGGGTCTGGGGACCCTTCCTCAGAACTGGTGGTGGCTGGGAAAACATCAGTTTATATGGAGAAAATAGGGAGGTGGGTGGGTGGGGAGTAAGCGATAGGATAGAGCCTAAAGAGAGAGAAATAGCACCCACCTGCACCACCCTGCTCCCTGGCCAACGTCTCTGCTTCTGGCTTGCTACAGTGTTCTTGTGAAGCCCAACACCTCATTTTCCGCTTGGGGACCCTACAGCCCTCCAGACTCAATATACAGTTAAATAATTTTAGGGCCTAAACTCTCCCACGTCCCAGCCCCCACACCACACACCAGGCTTTGTCGCCACAGAGCCTGCCATTACACCCCCTGTTGTTAGTCACTAACAGTCCCCATTAACAACTATTCACCCTCCCAGCCTGATCGTCAGCAACTCCTTTGTCTGTCCAACTGTCTTTCTCTCTCTTTAGGCTCTATCCTATTGTTTACTCCCTACCCCACCCACTTCCCTATTTTCTCCATATAAACCAACATTTTCCCAGCCACAATCAGTTCTGAGGAAGGGTCACCAGACCCAAAAAGTTAACTCTGTTTTCTCCTTCACAGATGCTGCCAGACCTGCTGAGCTTTTCCAGCAACTTCTGTTTTTATATATCAAACGAGATTGGGTTTATCATAAACATTCAGTTGATTACCTTGTTGCTTGGCTTCGTCCTGCTAAAGGTACAGAATTAATAATAAATTGCTCATTTTTTGTTTAAGTTATAATCTTGGTGCCCAAGATATGCCAATCATAAACTCTGTCTAGGAACAATTAGGCAAATTTTGAGGGTCAATGAATATTTTAATTTCACTGTGTTGTGAATCCCGCAATAGTGTGGCTACTTCAGTCTGTCTTGCTTTCTCTGTGTCCGAACACTCTGTAGAGAGAGCTCATGTGTAAAATGTGAGTTTGGTGTCATGGGTAGGGTAAGAGAGGGATAGGAAAATGGAGGAAGGGAGACTGGAGGAGAGGAAGATGGAAAGGATCAGTGAGGAGAGGAGGGCAAGGGTAATTCTTAACATTAGCCCCAGTGACTGAATCATTTTAATCAGCTCCTAACGCGTTCCTTCAGCACATCCCAAACTCTGAACTCACCTACCACTCACTGACCTACCATGGCTCCCACGGCAGCAAAACACCACTTCGAGACTTCTATGTTTTTAAAATCCCTCCACCCCTACCCTCTCCTCCCTTTCTGTGTAACGCCTCCATTCACAATACCTCCGACACTCCTCTGAGCCTGGCATTCTGCTGATTGGAGTCCCTCCCTCACCAGCGGCCGTGCTCCCAGCTGCCTGAGCCCCACACTCTGTCCCAGCCTCATTCACACACCCTCGCCCTCGCCTCCTTCATGCTGCCTTTTAAAACCGACCTCCTGGAACAAGCTCAGGATCATAACATCTTCCAACACAGCTCAGTGCCAAACTGTCTAATTACACTCCCAGAAAGAAGTCGGTGATACGATCATGCAGCGGTACGAATGAAAGTGTCAATTGCGATAGTCTTTTACACTTGGATCGGTTTTGTTTTGACAGTGAGTAAACTTGAGGGAATTAGGGAGATGTGGGAATGGGACAGGGTTTCAGCAGCTGATGGATAGCCAAGCGATGATAACGGTGTGTGTGTCTGTGAGTTGGGGAAGTGTTTGTGATTCCTGGCTGGAGTTGATATCAGTCTAACAACCCGGGACAGCAAGGCTGTGCTCTGTTATCGGCAGCTCCTGTGAGAAACAGAGAGTTTCGGTCCTCAAAGATAAGGCTTTGACATCAGAGGAGCCTGAATTATCATTGCTATCTTCAGTCAATGTCCTCCTCAGACAGAGAGAGCAGATCCTATCTCACACAGTTATAAACAGCATCAACAATGCTGCAGTCCCTAAAGCTATCAGCACACAGGAAGAAAGAGGTGCATTTAGACAGCAAAATTACAAGTTCCGACAGTGCCCACTCCCTCAGCACTGACCCTCCGACAGTGCCTACTCCCTCAGCACTGACCCTCTGACAGTGCGGCGTTCCGTCAGCACTGACCTTCCAACATTGCCTGCTCCCTCAGCACTGACCCTCCAACAGTGCGGCACTCCCTCAGCACTGACCCTCCGACAGTGCCCGTTCCCTCAGCACTGACCCTCCGACAGTGCAGCACTCCCTCAGCACTGACCCACCGACAGTGCGGCACTCCCTCAGCACTGACCTTCCAACAGTGCCCGCTCCCTCAGCACTGACCCTCCGACAGTGCGGTGCTCCCTCAGCGCTGACCCTCCGACAGTGCGGCGCTCCCTCAGCACTGACCTTCCGACAGAGCAGCGCTCCATCAGCGCTGACCCTCTGACAGTGCCTACTCCCTCAGCACTGACCCTCCGACAGTGCGTCGCTCCCTCAGCACTGACCCTCCGACAGTGCGGTCTCCCTCAGCACTGACCTTCCGGCAGTGCCCATTCCCTCAGCACTGACCCTCCGACAACGCGGCGCTCCCTCAGAACTGACCTTCCAACATTGCCCGCTCCCTCAGCACTGACCCTCCGACAGAGCAGCGCTCCATCAGCGCTGACCCTCTGACAGTGCCTACTCCCTCAGCACTGACCCTCCGACAGTGCGTCGCTCCCTCAGCACTGACCCTCCGAAAGTGCGGTCTCCCTCAGCACTGACCTTCCGGCAGTGCCCATTCCCTCAGCACTGACCCTCCGACAGTGCGACGCTCCCTCAGAACTGACCTTCCAACATTGCCCGCTCCCTCAGCACTGACCCTCCGACAGTGCCTACTCCCTCAGCACTGACCCTCTGACAGTGCAGCACTCCCTCAGCACTGACCCTCTGACAGTGCCCGCTCCCTCAGCACTGACCCTCCGACAGTGCGGCACTCCCTCAGCACTAACCCTCTGACAGTGCGGTGCTCCCTCAGCACTGACCCTCCGACAGTGCCCGTTCCCTCAGCACTGACCCTCCGACAGTGCGGCGCTCCCTCAGCACTGAGCCTCCGACAGTGCCCACTCCCTCAGCATTGATCCTCCGACAGTGCGGCGCTCCCTCAGCACTGACCTTCCAACAGTGCCCGCTCCCTCAGCACTGACCCTCCGACAGTGCAACACTCCCTCAGCACTGACCCTCCGACAGTGCGGCGCTCTCTCAGCGCTGACCCTCCGACAGTGCGGCGCTCCCTCAGCACTGAGCCTCCGACAGTGCCGACTCCCTCAGCACTGACCCTCCGACAGCGCGGCGCTCCCTCAGCACTGACCCTCCGACAGTGCGGTCTCCCTCAGCGCTGACCGTCTGACAGTGCCCGCTCCCTCAGCATTGATCCTCCGACAGTGCAGCGCTCCCTCAGCGCTGACCCTCCGACAGTGCGGCGCTCCCTCAGCACTGAGCCTCCGACAGTGCCGACTCCCTCAGCACTGACCCTCCGACAGTGCCCACTCCCTCAGCGCTCACCCTCCGACAGTGCCCACTCCCACAGCACTGACGCTCCGACAGTGCGGCACTCCCTCAGCACTGACCCTCCGACAGAACGGCGCTCCATCAGCGCTGACCGTCTGACAGTGCCCGCTCCCTCAGCACCGACCCTCCGATAGTGTGGCACTCTCTCAGCACTGACCCTCCGACAGTGCGGCGCTCCCTCAGCGCTGACCCTCTGACAGTGCCCGCTCCCTCAGCACTGACCCTCCGACAGTGCCTACTCCCTCAGCACTGACCCTCTGACAGTGCAGCACTCCCTCAGCACTGACCCTCTGACAGTGCCCGCTCCCTCAGCACTGACCCTCCGACAGTGCGGCACTCCCTCAGCACTAACCCTCTGACAGTGCGGTGCTCCCTCAGCACTCACCCTCCGACAGTGCAGCACTCCCTCAGCACTGACCCTCTGACAGTGCCCGCTCCCTCAGCACTGACCCTCCGACAGTGCGGCACTCCCTCAGCACTAACCCTCTGACAGTGCGGTGCTCCCTCAGCACTGACCCTCCGACAGTGCCCGTTCCCTCAGCACTGACCCTCCGGCAGTGCGGCGCTCCCTCAGCACTGAGCCTCCGACAGTGCCCACTCCCTCAGCATTGATCCTCCGACAGTGCGGCGCTCCCTCAGCACTCACCCTCTGACAGTGCGGCGCTCCCTCAGCACTGACCTTCCAACAGTGCCCGCTCCCTCAGCACTGACCCTCCGACAGTGCAACACTCCCTCAGCACTGACCCTCCGACAGTGCGGCGCTCCCTCAGCGCTGACCCTCCGACAGTGCGGCGCTCCCTCAGCACTGAGCCTCCGACAGTGCCCACTCCCTCAGCATTGATCCTCCGACAGTGCGGCGCTCCCTCAGCACTCACCCTCCGACAGTGCAACACTCCCTCAGCACTGACCCTCCGACAGTGCGGCGCTCCCTCAGCGCTGACCCTCCGACAGTGCGGCGCTCCCTCAGCACTGAGCCTCCGACAGTGCCGACTCCCTCAGCACTGACCCTCTGACAGCGCGGCGCTCCCTCAGCACTGAGCCTCCGACAGTGCGGTCTCCCTCAGCGCTGACCGTCTGACAGTGCCCGCTCCCTCAGCATTGATCCTCCGACAGTGCAGCGCTCCCTCAGCACTGACCCTCCGACAGTGCGGAGCTCCCTCAGCGCTGACCCTCCGACAGTGCGGCGCTCCCTCAGCACTGAGCCTCCGACAGTGCCGACTCCCTCAGCACTGACCCTCCGACAGTGCCCACTCCCTCAGCGCTCACCCTCCGACAGTGCCCACTCCCACAGCACTGACCCTCCGACAGTGCCCACTCCCTCAGCGCTCACCCTCCGACAGTGCCCACTCCCACAGCACTGACGCTCCGACAGTGCGGCACTCCCTCAGCACTAACCCTCCGACAGAGCGGCGCTCCATCAGCGCTGACCGTCTGACAGTGCCCGCTCCCTCAGCACCGACCCTCCGATAGTGTGGCACTCTCTCAGCACTGACCCTCCGACAGTGCGGCGCTCCCTCAGCGCTGACCCTCCGACAGTGCCCATTCCCTCAGCACTGACCCTCCGACAGCGCGGCGCTCCCTCAGCACTGACCCTCCGGCCATGCGGCACTCCCTCAGCGCTGACCGTCCGACAGTGCCCGCTCCCTCAGCATTGATCCTCCGACAGTGCAGCGCTCCCTCAGCGCTCACCCTCCGACAGTGCCCGCTCCCTCAGCGCTCACCCTCCGACAGTGCCCACTCCCTCAGCACTGACCCTCCGACAGTGCGGCACTCCCTCAGCACTGACCCTTCGACAGAGCGGCGCTCCATCAGCGCTGACCCTCCGACAGTGCCCGCTCCCCCAGCACTGACCCTCCGACAGTGCGGCGCTCCCTCAGCACTGAGCCTCCGACAGTGCCCGCTCCCTCAGCACTGACCCTCCGACAGTGCAACACTCCCTCAGCACTGACCCTCCGACAGTGCGGCGCTCCCTCAGCGCTGACCCTCCGACAGTGCGGCGCTCCCTCAGCACTGAGCCTCCGACAGTGCCGACTCCCTCAGCACTGACCCTCCGACAGCGCGGCGCTCCCTCAGCACTGACCCTCCGACAGTGCGGTCTCCCTCAGCGCTGACCGTCCGACAGTGCCCGCTCCCTCAGCATTGATCCTCCGACAGTGCAGCGCTCCCTCAGCGCTCACCCTCCGACAGTGCCCACTCCCACAGCACTGACGCTCCGACAGTGCGGCACTCCCTCAGCACTGACCCTCCGACAGAGCGGCGCTCCATCAGCGCTGACCCTCTGACAGTGCCTGCTCCCTCAGCACCGACCCTCCGATAGTGTGGCACTCTCTCAGCACTGACCCTCCGACAGTGCGGCGCTCCCTCAGCGCTGACCCTCCGACAGTGCCCATTCCCTCAGCACTGACCCTCCGACAGCGCGGCGCTCCCTCAGCACTGACCCTCCGGCCGTGCGGCACTCCCTCAACGCTGACCGTCCGACAGTGCCCGCTCCCTCAGCATTGATCCTCCGACAGTGCAGCGCTCCCTCAGCGCTCACCCTCCGACAGTGCCCGCTCCCTCAGCGCTCACCCTCCGACAGTGCCCACTCCCTCAGCACTGACCCTCCGACAGTGCGGCACTCCCTCAGCACTGACCCTTCGACAGAGCGGCGCTCCATCAGCGCTGACCCTCTGACAGTGCCCGCTCCCTCAGCACTGACCCTCCGACAGTGCGGCGCTCCCTCAGCGCTGACTCTCCGACAGTGCGGCGCTGCCTCAGCACTGACCCTCTGACAGTGCGGCGCTTCCTCAGCACTGACCTTCCAACAGTGCCTGCTCCCGCAGCACTGAACCTCCGACAGTGCAGCACTCCCTCAGCACTGACCCTCTGACAGTGCCCGCTCCCTCAGCACTGACTCTCCGACAGTGCGGCACTCCCTCAGCACTAACCCTCTGACATTGCTGTGCTCCCTCAGCACTGACCCTCCGACAGTGCCCGTTCCCTCAGCACTGACCCTCCGACAGTGCAACACTCCCTCAGCACTGACCCTCCGACAGTGCGGCGCAACCTTAGCACTGACCCTCCGACAGTGCGGCGATCCCTTAGCACTGACCCTCCGACAGTGCGACGCTCCCTCAGCACTGACCCTCTGACAGTGCGGTGCTCCCTCAGCACTGACCCTCCGACACTGCCCGTACCCTCAGCACCGACCATCCGACAGTGCGGCACTCCCTCAGCACTGACCCTCCGACAGTGCCCATTCTTTCAGCAGCGACCCTCCGACAGCGCAGCGCTCCCTCAGCACTGACCCTCCGACAGTGCGGCATTCCCTCAGCACTGACCTTCTGACAGAGCGGCGCTCCATCAGCGCTCACCCTCCGACAGTGCGGCGCTCCCTCAGCACTGACCCTCCGACAGAGCGCCCGCTCCCTCAGCCCTGACCCTCCGACAGTGCGGCGCTCCCTCAGCGCTGACTCTCCGACAGTGCGGCACTGCCTCAGCACTGACCCTCCGACAGTGCGGTCTCCCTCAGCACTGACCTTCCGGCATTGCCCATTCCCTCAGCATTGACCCTCCGGCAGTGCGGCACGCCCTCAGCACTGACTGTCCGACAGTGATGCGCTCCCTCAGCACTGTCCTTCCGACAGAGCGGCGCTCCATCAGCGCTGACCGTCCGACAGTGCCCACTCCCTCAGCACTGACCCTTTGACAGTGCGACGCTCCCTCAGCACTGACCTTCCAACAGTGCGGCGCTCCCTCAGCACTAACCCTCTGACAGTGCGGCGCTTCCTCAACACTGACCTTCCAACAGTGCCTGCTCCCTCAGCACTGACCCTCTGACAGTGCCCGCTCCCTCAGCACTGACTCTCCGACAGTGCGGCACTCCCTCAGCACTGACCCTCCGACGGTGCAACACTCCCTCAGCACTGACCTTCCGGCAGTGCCCATTCCCTCAGCACTGACCCTCCGACAGTGATGCGCTCCCTCAGCACTGACTGTCCGACAGTGATGCGCTCCCTCAGCACTGTCCTTCCGACAGAGCGGCGCTCCATCAGCGCTGACCGTCCGACAGTGCCCACTCCCTCAGCACTGACCCTCCGACAGTGCAGCGCTCCCTCTGCGCTCACCCTCCGACAGTGCGGCACTCCCTCAGCGCTGACCCTCTGACAGTGCCCGCTCCCTCAGCACTGACTCTCCGACAGTGCGGCACTCCCTCAGCACTAACCCTCTGACAGTGCGGTGCTCCCTCAGCACTGACCCTCCGACAGTGCCCGTTCCCTCAGCACTGACCCTCCGACAGAGCGGCACTCCCTCAGCACTGACCCTCCGACAGTGCGGCGCACCCTTAGCACTGACCCTCCGACAGTGCGGCACTCCCTCAGCACTGACCCTCCGACAGTGCGACGCTCCCTCAGCACTGACCCTCCGACAGTGCGGCGCTCCCTCAGCACTGAGCCTCCGACAGTGCCGACTCCCTCAGCACTGACCCTCCGACAGCGCGGCGCTCCCTCAGCACTGACCCTCCGACAGTGCGGTCTCCCTCAGCGCTGACCGTCCGACAGTGCCCGCTCCCTCAGCATTGATCCTCCGACAGTGCAGCGCTCCCTCAGCGCTCACCCTCCGACAGTGCCCACTCCCACAGCACTGACGCTCCGACAGTGCGGCACTCCCTCAGCACTGACCCTCCGACAGAGCGGCGCTCCATCAGCGCTGACCCTCTGACAGTGCCTGCTCCCTCAGCACCGACCCTCCGATAGTGTGGCACTCTCTCAGCACTGACCCTCCGACAGTGCGGCGCTCCCTCAGCGCTGACCCTCCGACAGTGCCCATTCCCTCAGCACTGACCCTCCGACAGCGCGGCGCTCCCTCAGCACTGACCCTCCGGCCGTGCGGCACTCCCTCAGCGCTGACCGTCCGACAGTGCCCGCTCCCTCAGCATTGATCCTCCGACAGTGCAGCGCTCCCTCAGCGCTCACCCTCCGACAGTGCCCGCTCCCTCAGCGCTCACCCTCCGACAGTGCCCACTCCCTCAGCACTGACCCTCCGACAGTGCGGCACTCCCTCAGCACTGACCCTTCGACAGAGCGGCGCTCCATCAGCGCTGACCCTCTGACAGTGCCCGCTCCCTCAGCACTGACCCTCCGACAGTGCGGCGCTCCCTCAGCGCTGACTCTCCGACAGTGCGGCGCTGCCTCAGCACTGACCCTCTGACAGTGCGGCGCTTCCTCAGCACTGACCTTCCAACAGTGCCTGCTCCCGCAGCACTGAACCTCCGACAGTGCAGCACTCCCTCAGCACTGACCCTCTGACAGTGCCCGCTCCCTCAGCACTGACTCTCCGACAGTGCGGCACTCCCTCAGCACTAACCCTCTGACATTGCTGTGCTCCCTCAGCACTGACCCTCCGACAGTGCCCGTTCCCTCAGCACTGACCCTCCGACAGTGCAACACTCCCTCAGCACTGACCCTCCGACAGTGCGGCGCAACCTTAGCACTGACCCTCCGACAGTGCGGCGATCCCTCAGCACTGACCCTCCGACAGTGCGACGCTCCCTCAGCACTGACCCTCTGACAGTGCGGTGCTCCCTCAGCACTGACCCTCCGACACTGCCCGTACCCTCAGCACCGACCATCCGACAGTGCGGCACTCCCTCAGCACTGACCCTCCGACAGTGCCCATTCTTTCAGCAGCGACCCTCCGACAGCGCAGCGCTCCCTCAGCACTGACCCTCCGACAGTGCGGCATTCCCTCAGCACTGACCTTCTGACAGAGCGGCGCTCCATCAGCGCTCACCCTCCGACAGTGCGGCGCTCCCTCAGCGCTGACTCTCCGACAGTGCGGCACTGCCTCAGCACTGACCCTCCGACAGTGCGGTCTCCCTCAGCACTGACCTTCCGGCATTGCCCATTCCCTCAGCATTGACCCTCCGGCAGTGCGGCACGCCCTCAGCACTGACTGTCCGACAGTGATGCGCTCCCTCAGCACTGTCCTTCCGACAGAGCGGCGCTCCATCAGCGCTGACCGTCCGACAGTGCCCACTCCCTCAGCACTGACCCTTTGACAGTGCGACGCTCCCTCAGCACTGACCTTCCAACAGTGCGGCGCTCCCTCAGCACTAACCCTCTGACAGTGCGGCGCTTCCTCAACACTGACCTTCCAACAGTGCCTGCTCCCTCAGCACTGACCCTCTGACAGTGCCCGCTCCCTCAGCACTGACTCTCCGACAGTGCGGCACTCCCTCAGCACTGACCCTCCGACGGTGCAACACTCCCTCAGCACTGACCTTCCGGCAGTGCCCATTCCCTCAGCACTGACCCTCCGACAGTGATGCGCTCCCTCAGCACTGACTGTCCGACAGTGATGCGCTCCCTCAGCACTGTCCTTCCGACAGAGCGGCGCTCCATCAGCGCTGACCGTCCGACAGTGCCCACTCCCTCAGCACTGACCCTCCGACAGTGCAGCGCTCCCTCTGCGCTCACCCTCCGACAGTGCGGCACTCCCTCAGCGCTGACCCTCTGACAGTGCCCGCTCCCTCAGCACTGACTCTCCGACAGTGCGGCACTCCCTCAGCACTAACCCTCTGACAGTGCGGTGCTCCCTCAGCACTGACCCTCCGACAGTGCCCGTTCCCTCAGCACTGACCCTCCGACAGAGCGGCACTCCCTCAGCACTGACCCTCCGACAGTGCGGCGCACCCTTAGCACTGACCCTCCGACAGTGCGGCACTCCCTCAGCACTGACCCTCCGACAGTGCGACGCTCCCTCAGCACTGACCCTCTGACAGTGCGGTGCTCCCTCAGCACTGACCCTCCGACACTGCCCGTTCCCTCAGCACCGACCATCCGACAGTGCGGCACTCCCTCAGCACTGACCCTCCGACAGTGCAACACTCCCTCAGCACTGACCCTCCGACAGCGCAACACTTCCTCAGCACTGACCCTCCGACAGTGCGGCGCTCCCTCAGCGCTGAGCCTCCGACAGTGCCTACTCCCTCAGCACTGACCCTCCGACAGTGCAACACTCCCTCAGCACTGACCCTCCGACAGTGCAACTCTCCCTCAGCACTGACCCTCCGACAGTGCGGCGCTCCCTCAGCGCTGAGCCTCCGACAGTGCCTACTCCATCAGCGCTGACCCTCCGACAGTGCCCGCTCCCTCAGCATTGATCCTCTGACAGTGCAGCGCTCACCCTCCGACAGTGCGGCGTTCCCTCAGCACTGACCCTCCGACAGTGCGGTCTCCCTTAGCACTGACCTTCCGGCAGTGCCCATTCTTTCAGCAGCGACCCTCCGACAGCGCAGCGCTCCCTCAGCACTGACCCTCCGACAGTGCGGCATTCCCTCAGCACTGACCTTCTGACAGAGCGGCGCTCCATCAGCGCTGACCCTCCGACAATGCCCGCTCCCTCAGCATTGATCCTCCGACAGTGCCCACTCCCTCAGCACTGACCCTCCGACAGTGCGGCATTCCCTCAGCACTGACCTTCTCACAGAGCGGCGCTCCATCAGCGCTGACCCTCCGACAGTGCCCGCTCCCTCAGCATTGATCCTCCGACAGTGCAGCGCTCCCGCAGCGCTCACCCTCCGACAGTGCCCGCTCCCTCAGCATTGATCCTCCGACAGTGCGGTGCTCCCTCAGCACTGACCCTCCAACAGTGTGGCGCTCCCTCAGCGCTGACTCTCCGACAGTGCGGCACTGCCTCAGGACTGACCCTCCGACAGTGCCCATTCCCTCAGCACTGACCCTCCGACAGTGCGGCGCTCCCTCAGCACTGACTGTCCGACAGAGCGGCGCTCCATCAGCGCTGACCGTCCGACAGTGCCCACTCCCTCAGCACTGACCCTCTGACAGTGCGACGCTCCCTCAGCACTGACCCTCCGACATTGCCCGCTCCCTCAGCACTGAACCTCCGACAGTGCAGCACTCCCTCAGCACTGACCCTCTGACAGTGCCCGCTCCCTCAGCACTGACTCTCCGACAGTGCGGCACTCCCTCAGCACTGACCCTCCGACAGCGCCTGCTCTCTCAGCACTGACCCTCCAACAGTGTGGTGCTCCCTCAGCGCTGACTCTCCGACAGTGCGGCACTGCCTCAGCACTGACCCTCCGACAGTGCGGTCTCCCTCAGCACTGACCTTCTGGCAGTGCCCATTCCCTCAGCACTGACTGTCCGACAGAGCGGCTCTCCATCAGCGCTGACCGTCCGACAGTGCCCACTCCCTCAGCACTGAGCCTCTGACAGTGCGACGCTCCCTCAGCACTGACCCTCCGACATTGCCCGCTCCCTCAGCACTGAACCTCCGACAGTGCAGCACTCCCTCAGCACTGACCCTCTGACAGTGCCCGCTCCCTCAGCACTGACTCTCCGACAGTGCGGCACTCCCTCAGCACTGACCCTCCGACAGCGCCTGCTCCCTCAGCACTGACTCTCCGACAGTGCCCACTCCCTCAGCACTGACCGTCCGACAGTGCCAACTCCCTCATCACTGACCCGCCAACTGTGCGGCGCTCCCTCAGCACTGACCGTCCGACAGTGCCCGCTCCGTCAGCACTGACCCTCCGACAGAGCGGCACTCCCAAAGCACTGACCCTGCGACAGTGCCCACTCCCTCAGCGCCGACCCTCCGACAGTGCGGCGCTCCCTCAGCACTGACCCTCCGACAGTGCGGTGCTCCCTCAGCACTGACCCTCCGACAGTGCGGCGCACCCTTAGCACTGACCCTCCGACAGTGCGGCACTCCCTCAGCACTGACCCTCCGACAGTGCGGCGCTCCCTCAGCACTGACCCTCCGACAGCGCGGCGCTCCCTCAGCACTGACCCTCCGACAGCGTGGTCTCCCTCAGCACTGACCCTCCGACAGTGCGGCGCTCCCTCAGCGCTGACCCTCCGACAGTGCGGCGCTCCCTCAGCACTGACCCTCCGACAGTGTGGTGCTCCCTCAGCACTGATCCTCCGACAGTGCCAACTCCCTCAGCACTGACCCTCCAACAGTGCGGCGCTCCCTCAGCACTGACCCTCCGACAGTGCAGAGCTCCCTCAGCACTGACCCTCCGACAGTGCAGAGCTCCCTCAGCACTGACCCTCCGACAGTGCAGAGCTCCCTCAGCACTGACCCTCCGACAAGGCCTGCTCCATCAGCACTGACCCTCCAACTGTGTGGTGCTCCCTCGGTTCTGGCCCTCCGGCAGTGCGGCACTCCGTCAGCACTACCCTCCGACAGTGCAGCGCTCCCTCAGCACTGACCCTCCGACAGTGCCCGCTCCCTCAGCACTGACTCTCCGACAGTGCGGCACTCCCTCAGCACTGACCCTCCGACGGTGCAACACTCCCTCAGCACTGACCTTCCGGCAGTGCCCATTCCCTCAGCACTGACCCTCCGACAGTGATGCGCTCCCTCAGCACTGACTGTCCGACAGTGATGCGCTCCCTCAGCACTGTCCTTCCGACAGAGCGGCGCTCCATCAGCGCTGACCGTCCGACAGTGCCCACTCCCTCAGCACTGACCCTCCGACAGTGCAGCGCTCCCTCTGCGCTCACCCTCCGACAGTGCGGCACTCCCTCAGCGCTGACCCTCTGACAGTGCCCGCTCCCTCAGCACTGACTCTCCGACAGTGCGGCACTCCCTCAGCACTAACCCTCTGACAGTGCGGTGCTCCCTCAGCACTGACCCTCCGACAGTGCCCGTTCCCTCAGCACTGACCCTCCGACAGAGCGGCACTCCCTCAGCACTGACCCTCCGACAGTGCGGCGCACCCTTAGCACTGACCCTCCGACAGTGCGGCACTCCCTCAGCACTGACCCTCCGACAGTGCGACGCTCCCTCAGCTCTGACCCTCTGACAGTGCGGTGCTCTCTCAGCACTGACCCTCCGACACTGCCCGTTCCCTCAGCACCGACCATCCGACAGTGCGGCACTCCCTCAGCACTGACCCTCCGACAGTGCAACACTCCCTCAGCACTGACCCTCCGACAGCGCAACACTTCCTCAGCACTGACCCTCCGACAGTGCGGCGCTCCCTCAGCGCTGAGCCTCCGACAGTGCCTACTCCCTCAGCACTGACCCTCCGACAGTGCAACACTCCCTCAGCACTGACCCTCCGACAGTGCAACTCTCCCTCAGCACTGACCCTCCGACAGTGCGGCGCTCCCTCAGCGCTGAGCCTCCGACAGTGCCTACTCCATCAGCGCTGACCCTCCGACAGTGCCCGCTCCCTCAGCATTGATCCTCTGACAGTGCAGCGCTCACCCTCCGACAGTGCGGCGTTCCCTCAGCACTGACCCTCCGACAGTGCCCGCTCCGTCAGCACTGACCCTCCGACAGAGCGGCACTCCCAAAGCACTGACCCTGCGACAGTGCCCACTCCCTCAGCGCCGACCCTCCGACAGTGCGGCGCTCCCTCAGCACTGACCCTCCGACAGTGCGGTGCTCCCTCAGCACTGACCCTCCGACAGTGCGGCGCACCCTTAGCACTGACCCTCCGACAGTGCGGCACTCCCTCAGCACTGACCCTCCGACAGTGCGGCGCTCCCTCAGCACTGACCCTCCGACAGCGCGGCGCTCCCTCAGCACTGACCCTCCGACAGCGTGGTCTCCCTCAGCACTGACCCTCCGACAGTGCGGCGCTCCCTCAGCGCTGACCCTCCGACAGTGCGGCGCTCCCTCAGCACTGACCCTCCGACAGTGTGGTGCTCCCTCAGCACTGATCCTCCGACAGTGCCAACTCCCTCAGCACTGACCCTCCAACAGTGCGGCGCTCCCTCAGCACTGACCCTCCGACAGTGCAGAGCTCCCTCAGCACTGACCCTCCGACAGTGCAGAGCTCCCTCAGCACTGACCCTCCGACAGTGCAGAGCTCCCTCAGCACTGACCCTCCGACAAGGCCTGCTCCATCAGCACTGACCCTCCAACAGTGTGGTGCTCCCTCGGTTCTGGCCCTCCGGCAGTGCGGCACTCCGTCAGCACTACCCTCCGACAGTGCAGCGCTCCCTCAGCACTGACCCTCCGACAGTGCAGCGCTCCCTCAGCACTGACCCTCCGACAGCGCCTACTCCATCAGCACTGACCCTCCGACAGTGCGGCACTCCCTCAGTCCTGACCCCACCTTTAGGAATGGTGCCCCGGGGGGAGTCAGTGACTTTGGGGATGTCAGTCTGGAATGGAACAATCTCCCAGCTTCAGGAATAGGACGCTTGACAAAAGTGTGGTGAGATTTTTAGTCTCTGCTGGACAGTTGCAGAGGGTCAGTGCATTAGGTTTGAGTCTGAGTTGTGAACTGTCAGAAACGTTCTCTGTCAGTGACCTATGTTTAGAGTCAGAGTTTCTCAGTTATAATTTAACCTTTACAGTGTGAGATTGTTTCGGCGTCAGCCCAAATACACTGAGCACCAGGAAATCACCAGGTTTTATTGGAATTGTGTGGAATCAGTCCAGTGTGGATTGGGAGTGGGTGCGGGAGCTGGATTGTGGGGAATGTGATTGTGTTTCGAGCAGCAATGGCTGATGGTGGAGCTGTCCACTGTGACAGGCCAAGGCTTTACGCAGCTGCTGTCAGTTGGGGGGACCCTGTTGAGATGCCCCCTGCTTAATGGATGGTTTCCAGCTCCTGCCCTTGGCACTGAGTGCAGGAGAGATTACTCTGCCCTGCGGGACCCTCTGTCGCTATCTGAGTTAATCACACTGTGTCATGTTCCAGCAAATGGCTGCACCACATCACCCTACAAACTCAACCCATTGAAACACCCTGAAAAACTGCTCCAATACACCCCAAACAGTCCCAAATACACCCCAAACACCCCCCAAATACACCCCAAACACTCCCCAATACACCCCAAACACTCCCCAAATACACCCCAAACACTCCCCAATACACTCCAAACACTCCCCCAATACACCCCAAACAGTCCCAAATAAACTCCAAACACTCCCCCAAATACACCCCAAACACTCCCCCAATACACCCCAAACACACCCCAATATACCCCAAACACTCCCCCAATACACCCCAAACACTCCCCCAATACACCCCAAACACTCCCCAAATACACCCCAAACACTCCCCAATACACCACAAACACTCCCCCAAACACTCCCCCAAATACACCCCAAACACTCCCCAATACACCCCAAACACTCCCCCACATACACCCCAAACACTCCCCCAATACACCCCAAACAGTCCCAAATAATCCCCAAACACTCCCCCAATACACCCCAAACACTCCCCCAATACACCCCAAACACTCCCCCAATACAACCCAAACACTCCCCAATACACCCCAAACACTCCCCCAAAAACACCCCAAACACTCCCCAAATACACCCCAAACAGTCCCAAATAAACCCCAAACACTCCCCCAATACACCCCAAACACTCCCCCAATACACCCCAAACACTCCCAAATAAACCCCAAACACTCCCCCAAATAAACCCCAAACACCCCCCCAAATACACCCCAAACACTCCCAAATACACCGCAAACACTCCCCCAAATACACCCCAAACACTCCCCCAATACACCCTAAACACTCCCCCAAATACACCCAAAACACTCCCTCAAATACACTCCAAACACTCCCCCAAATACACCCCCAATACTCCCCCAAATACACCCCAAACCCTCCTCCAATACACCCCAAACACTCCCCCAAATACACCCCAAACACTCCCCCAATACACCCTAAACACTCCCCCAAATACACCCAAAACACTCCCTCAAATACACTCCAAACACTCCCCCAAATACACCCCCAATACTCCCCCAAATACACCCCAAACCCTCCTCCAATACACCCCAAACACTCCCCAAATACACGCCAAACGCTCCCCAATACACCCCAAACACTCCCCCAAATACACCCCAAACACTCCCCCAATACACCCCAAACACTCCTGAAATACACCCCAAACACTCCCCAATACACCCCAAACACTCCCCCAAATACACCCCAAACACTCCCCAATACATCCCAAACACTCCCCCAATACACCCCACTCCCAAATAAACCCTAAGCACTCCCCCAAATACACTCCGAACACTGCCAAATATACCCTAAACAATCCCCCAAATATACCCTAAACACTCCTCCAGTACACCCCAAACACTCCCCCAATACACCCCAAACAGTCCCCCCAGTACACCCAAACACCTCGAATAAACCTTAAACACTCCCCCAAATATACCCCCAACAATCCCAAATAAACCCCAAACACTCCCCCAAATATACCCCAAACACTCCCGAATAAACCCCAAACACTCCCCCCAGTACACACCAAACACTCTCGAATAAACCTTAAACACTCCCCCAAATATACCCCAAACACTCCCAAATAAACCCTGAACACTCCCCCAAATATACCCTAAACACTCCCCCAGTACACCTCAAACACTCCCCCAATACACCCCAAACAGTCCCCCAATACACCCCACTCCCAAATAAACCCCAAACACTCCCCCCAGTACACCCAAACACTCTCGAATAAACCTTAAACACTCCCCCAAATACACCCCAAACACTCCCTAATAAACCCCACACACTCCCCCCAGTACACCCAAACACTCTCGAATAAACCTTAAACACTCCCCCAAATACACCCCAAACACTCCCCCAATTACACCCCAAACACTCCCCCAAATACACCCCAAACACCACCCCAATACACCCCAAACATTCCCACAATAAACCCCAAACATTCCCACAATAAACCCCAAACATTCCCCTGAACACATCCCACACACTCCACGAATACACCCGAAACATTCCCCCAGTACACCCCAAAAATTCCTAACAAAACCCCATGACAGGAGGTTTGAAGCCTCATGCCTCGATAACAGGCCATTACCCCTGCACAGGGTCAGTGCAGTCTCAGGCATCGTGGGTATGGCCTGTGCTGTAGGAATGTCCTTCTTACTCCACCAGGGTCAGCACCTCTACCTTCTCCCTGACACCTCACACTCACTCAATCTTGCTGTCAACCGAGTCTGGCCCCTGGCACCACTCACGCTGTATGCCCGCTGCACCGAAGACTCCACCTCTCACTGCGCCAGCAGTATAAGCCATCCAACACATCTCCCTTTATCGATGCCAGTCCCTCAGTCCAGACAGCCACGATCGGACACAGCCTGGACAGCTGTTTGGCTGTCTGGCCTGTATCCTGATCCTGACCCTGACCACCCCGGCTGGATGACCAAACATCTCTAAAGCCCTCAGCCTGGCACCAGAAGCTATCCAAGCCTTTACTGTGCCAGGGGCCCCTGAGCTGAAGGAGGTCTCTCGGGATGCAGCCGATAACCATCCCAGGCCTCCCAGCTTTGTGTCTGTGCTAAAGGTGAAGTCCTGTACAGGATGAAGTCAGGAATGCGATGGAATACTCCCCACGTTCCCTGGATTGGGGCAGCTCCAACAACACAGGGTGGCACGGTGGCTCAGTGGTTAGCACTGCAGCCTCACAACGCCAGGGACTCAGGTTCGATTCCAGCATCAGGCGACTGTCTGTGTGTGGAGTTTGCACATTCTCCCCGTGTCTGCGTGGTTTTCCTCCGGGTGCTCCGGTTTCCTCCAACAGCCCAAAGATGTGCAGGCTAGGTGGATTGGCCATGGGAAATTGCCCGTAGTGTTCAGGGGTGTGTGGGTTATAGGGGATGGGTCTGGGTGGGACGCTCTTCAAGGGGCAGTGTGGACTTGTTGGGCCGAAGGGCCTGTTTCCACACTGGAGGGAATCTAATCTAATCTAAAAACACTCAAGAAGCTTGGCACCCTCCAGGACAAAGCAACCGCTTGATTGGCCTCACACCCACAAACACCCACTCCCCCCGCCACCGACACTCAGTAGCAGCAGTGTGTACCATCCCTAAGATGTACTGCAGAAATTCACCAAAGATCCTCAGGCAGCATTTTGATTGATTTGTTATCATCACATGTACTGAGATACAGTGAAAAGTATTGTTTTGTATGCTCTGCAGGCATCAGGGTAGCCGTACAAGAGTGCAGGATAGTGTTACTGCCACAGGGAAAGTGCGGAGAGAGATCAATATCAATATTTCATAAGTCTTCTTCAAAAATCTGATAAAAGCAGGGAAGGAGCTGTTCTTCAATCTGTTGGTACACGTGTACAAACTTTTATGTCTTCTGCCCGACAGAAAAGGGTAGGAGGTATAACCGGGGTGAGATGACCTTTGTTTATGCCAGTTGCCTTCCCGAGGCAGTGAAAAGTATTGATGGAGTCCGTGGATGGGAGGCTGGTTTGCACCGTGGACTGTAGTTCCTGGTGGTTTCGGGAAGAGGAGTTGCCATACCAGATTGCATCCACTTAGGATGCTCAATGTGGTGCAGCAACGCAAACTGGTAAGGTGTCTTTATAGACGTGGTGAATTTCCCTAGCCTCCTCAGGAAGTACAGGCTTTGCTGTGCTTTCTTCACCAAAAAGCATCAACACGGATGGACCAGGACACACTGATGGAACTTGATGCTTTCAACCATATGCAAACAGAGGCATGCCCTCCACTCTGCTTCCTGAAGTCAATGACCAGCTCCTTTGTTTTGCAGACACTGATGTACAGAGTCTTGACTTTACACCACGCCATTAAACACTTTACCTCCTGCTTGTACTTCTTTGCATCACTGTTCCCAATTCCACCTATAATGGTGGCGTCATCGGCAAACTTATAAAAGGATTTGGTGTGGAATCTGGCCACACAAGTGTGTGTCTCAGTATAGTAGGGGGCTGAGTACACACCCTTACAGGGCAGCAGTTTTGAGGATGGTCAGCTCTGCTTACTAACTGCAGTCCGTTGGTCAGCAAGTTGAGAATCCAGTTACAGAGGGAAGAGCAGACACCTTGGACCTGGAGTTTGGAGAGGAGTTTGTTTGGAATTATGGTGTTGGAAGGCAGAGCTGTAATCAATAAGAAGCTTGTCCTGGGTATCCCTCCTTGTCCAAATGTTCCAGTATTCACAGTCTGCCTTGGAGAGTTGCACCAGTAGGCCATCTACAAGGGATCAAGATTACATGGGGGAGGCTAGAGGTAATTTAAGCTATGTCCAGCTTCATAATTACCAATGTCAGAGCACCAACCAGGAGTCATTGGGGCATGCTGCACCAGTTTTCTTTGGCACTGAGATGATGGCAGTCTTCTTAAAGCAGGTTGGGACTTCAGATCACAGTAGAGAGGTTGAAGATGTCTGTGAATACTCCTGACAGGATTCACACCATTCTGCTAGAATTTGGTTTTACCTCATAGAATCATCCAGTACAGAAGAGGCTCTTTGGCCCATCAAAAATTTGCTACAACCTATACTAGGCCTATAACTTTGAATGCAATGATATTTCAACTGCTCATTCATGTAGTTTTTAAAGGTTTGAACTTCCACCTCAACTACCCTCCCAAAGTGCTTTCCAGTCCCGCACCATCCTCTGGGTGAAAAGGTTTTCCTCAAATCACCTCAAAGCCCCTTGTGTGTAACTTTATAATTATGCATCCTCATTGTCGACCTTTCAACCCTACTTTCTATTCATTCAGAGATAGTAAAAACTGCCGATGCTGGAGTCAGTGAAAACACAGGTGGAGCTGGAGGAACACAGCAGGCCAGGCAGCATCAGAGGAGCAGGAAAGTTGACTTGAGATAATGGGAACTGTAGAAGGGTCCATGCCCAAAACGTCAGCTTTCCTGCTCCTAAGATGCTGCTTGGCCTGCTGTGTTCATCCAGCTCCACACCTTGTTATCTAAGAAAGTTGGTCTATTGGGTTGGGACCCTTCAAATGGGGCTCGAAATGTCAACTTTCCTGCTCTTCTGATGCTGCCTGGCCTGCTGTGTTCCTCTAGCTCCATGCTGCATTATATCTGCTTTCTATTCATTCTATTCACACCCCTCAATCTTATAGACCACCACCGAGTGCCCCCTTGACCTTCTGTGGCCAGCCTTATTACTGATTCAGCTCCACTGTCCTCAAGCAGAAGCCAATGTCCTTCTTTGTCAGGGTTCAATATTCAGGAAACTTGTCCAGCTCAATTCCATACCTTCCCACAATTGCAAACCTTCATGATCTTGAGAAAAATCTCATCATTTATAGATCTTTCGACAAGACTTTCAAAATGTATGACCATGACCAATCTAGAAGCTTAAGGGTAGGAGATGCATGGGAACACTACCGTCTGAAAGCTCGCCTCCAAGCTACTCACCATTTGTCTTGGATATATATCGCTGTTTCTTCACAGTTGTTGGGTCAAAATCCTGGAATTCACTCCCTAATAACATTGTGTGTTGTGTCAGCCCACAGCACATTGACGGCAGTCATTAAAAAAGGCAGCTCACCAGCACCATCTCAACGGGCAACTAGGGATGGGCAATAAATGCTGGGGCCAGCCAGCAATGCCCACATCCCACTAGACAATTCAGGAATAATGCCAGGTGGCTGAGGTTTTGGATGGCTTGAAAAGGGCACTAATCATGGGCAGTGAAAGTTTGGAGAGTGTTGGATTGGGAAACTGTCCTGATGGAAGCTTGGGTCAGGCTCAGTGCCAACTCATGGGGCAAAGGGTGGCACTTGATTGATTTGACATTCCAGCTGGAGGGGGCAGTTACTCTCCAGGCCGCAGGGAGGCGCTGCGATCCGCTCACTGCAAACTACGGCGAGCTGAGTAATCTCTTGCCGCGCGTTGCACTCCTCAGCATTGGATGGTACGCCGGCCGTGGCGGCAGGTGGCACCTCTTGCCTTTCCCTCGGCGACTCCTTGTTTGTCATGGCGGCGGTGCGGGGCCTGCGGGTCTGTTTGGAGCCTGGGCCTGGGGCAGAGGGGGCCGCCAGCACCGAGAGGGATGACGAGCCCATGGAGGTGGAGGAGGGGGAGATCGAGCCCGAGAGGCTGGACACCATCTCAGTGCGGAGGTCGCTCAAGGACCTGATCCCGGTGAGGAGAGGCCCAGGCCTCGGGCCCGGGTTTGGGGGGGGGGCGGGAATCACAAAGGCCTCGGAGAGGTTAGAGTGAGGAGGGAAGGACAGGGTCAGTGCTGAGGGAGCGGGCACTGTCGGAGGGTCAGTGCTGAGGGAGAGGGCACTGTCGGAGGGTCAGTGCTGAGGGAGCGGGCACTGTCGGAGGGTCAGTGCTGAGGGAGCGGGCACTGTTGGAGGGTCAGTGCTGAGGGAGTGGGCACTGTCGGAGGGTCAGTGCTGAGGGAGTGGGCACTGTCGGAGGGTCAGTGCTGAGGGAGTGGGCACTGTCGGAGGGTCAGTGCTGAGGGAGTGGGCACTGTCGGAGGGTCAGTGCTGAGGGAGCGGGCACTGTCGGAGGGTCAGTGCTGAGGGAGTGGGCACTGTCGGAGGGTCAGTGCTGAGGGAGCGGGCACTGTCGGAGGGTCAGTGCTGAGGGAGTGGGCACTGTCGGAGGGTCAGTGCTGAGGGAGTGGGCACTGTCGGAGGGTCAGTGCTGAGGGAGTGGGCACTGTCGGAGGGTCAGTGCTGAGGGAGTGGGCACTGTCGGAGGGTCAGTGCTGAGGGAGCGGGCACTGTCGGAGGGTCAGTGCTGAGGGAGCGGGCACTGTCGGAGGGTCAGTGCTGAGGGAGCGGGCACTGTCGGAGGGTCAGTGCTGAGGGAGTGGGCACTGTCGGAGGGTCAGTGCTGAGGGAGTGGGCACTGTCGGAGGGTCAGTGCTGAGGGAGCGCCTCACTGTCGGAGGGTCAGTGCTGAGGGAGTGGGCACTGTCGGGGGGTCAGTGCTGAGGGAGTGGGCACTGTCGGAGGGTCAGTGCTGAGGGAGTGGGCACTGTCGGAGGGTCAGTGCTGAGGGAGTGGGCACTGTCGGAGGGTCAGTGCTGAGGGAGTGGGCACTGTCGGACGGTCAGTGCTGAGGGAGTGGGCACTGTCGGAGGGTCAGTGCTGAGGGAGTGGGCACTGTCGGAGGGTCAGTGCTGAGGGAGTGGGCGCTGTCCCCTCCGAAGCCTCTGTTTTGACTGAGTGAGACAAATAATAACTTTTCCGGTGAAATTCTCAGTGGCCTCGCTCCGGATGAGCACTTTTTCTGGGGATTTTCGCACTGGCAGTTTGGGATGTGGATTTGTGGACACTCTGCGTATCGTGCGTTGCAACAGCAGCTTCACCCTCGCAATGAAATTGTGGAAATAGCTAATTTTACTCTGTTCTGTTGTCATGTTTTTATCTTCTGGTTTTGTAATGCTGATTGGCTGGGGCTGTGGTGGCTATCTGGGCATGAGCTGAGGCATTGGCTACTTTAAAATATGCCAAACTGAGCTCCTGTTTTGGGTGGAGATTGTTGAAAAGTGTTTAGTTTGGTAAGTGTAATGTTGTCTGGGTGCTGCTGGTGACTTTATGGTGTTGGTTCCCAAGCTGATGATCTCTCCATCAGAGGGACTTCAAATCATGTTTTGATCTGTTGACAACTCAGAAATCAAGGTTGATTAACTCCCACCAAGCACTGACCCCTTGTATCCCACACTGTCTGACCTGCATTGGCTCGTGTTCGAGCAGCAGTGCGTTTTCAAAATTTTCATCCTCCTTTGTGAACTCATCCGTGGCTTTGCCTCTCATCATCTGTACGATTTCCCTCAGCACCACACAGCTCCAAGATCTCTGCTCCTGCAGTTTTGGCCTCGACTGGGAACGTCCTGAGTTCAATCCCTCCCTCATTGGCTGCTGTACCTTCAGCTACCTGCGCTCTGAGCTCCGTAACTTTCTCCTTAAATCCCTCAGCTTCATTCTGTTCCTCTTTAAGATGCCTGTTAAAACTGCCTTTGACCACAGTTCTGACCTGCTATCTCTTTGTGGCTCAGTGTCATACTTGTATTTTGTAATGCTCATATGAAGTTCCTTGTGATGTTTTGGAGCAGTAACTGAAGGTAGATGTAAGTTATTGCTGATTACTGGGAATAGTTTAAAACTCTGTACTCATCTGCCAAGTTACAAGACACCTTGGTTTTATTACATCCAGCAACTTAAGACCATAAGACATAGAAGTGGAAGTAAAGCCATTCGGCCCATCAGGTCCACTCCGCCATTTAAATCATGGCTGATGGCCATTTCAACACCACTTCCCTGCACTCTCCCTGCAGCCCTTGATTCCTTTTGAGATCAAGAATTTGTCGATCTCTGCCTTGAAGGCATCCAATGTTCCGGCCTCCACTGCACTCTGTGGCAATGAATTCCACAAGGCCACCACTCTCTGGCTGAAGAAATGTCGTCTCATTTCAGTTTTAAATTTACCCCCTCTAATTTTAAGGCTGTGCCCATGGGTCCTAGTCTCCCCACCTACGGAAACAACTTCCTAGCGTCCACCCCTTCTAAGCCATACATTATCTTGTAAGTTTCTATTAGATCTCCCCTCAACCTTCTAAACTCTAATGAGTACAATCCCAGGATCCTTAGCCGTTCATCATTCGTTAAACCTACCATTCCAGGGATCATCCATGTGAATCTCCGCTGGACACGCTCCAGGGCTAGTATGTCCTTGTGTGTTAATGCTTTTAATGCTCATTGCCTTCTCCTTTGTATCCATACCCTGATTCCAGTTTACTCCCAGAGTTTCCCTAACAAACATGTAAAGAAATGAAAGATAAGCCAGTATAAAGCCAATTTTTGAACCTTCATATTTTTATATCCACTAGCGCTCCTTCATGTTCTTTTTGTAGACGGGGTTGTTAAGGGATTTAGAATGCTTACCTTTGCTCAGATCTTTGAGTCTCGGAGTTAGGATGTCATGATGAGGTTGTACAGGAAAATGGTGAGGCCTCTTCTGGAATGTTGTGCCCAGTTATGGGAAGGATGTTATTAAGCTAGAGAGATTTCAGTAAAGATTTACCAGGATTGTGCCTGGAATGCAGGATTTGAGGTTGTTAACTTGCTTGCCAAGCTGGCTAGCTTTTGTTCAGATGTTTTGTCACTGTGCTAGGTGTCATCATCAGTGAAGCCTCTGAAGAAGCGATGTTGTTCTACTCCACTCGGAATTTATACTGCCCGGTCCATTATGGTGAGAAGTGTTGTTTTTCCGGTTTGGATCTGCATGGGTTTGTATTTGGGTCCAATTCTGTTTGTTGATTGAAGTGTGGGCAGAGAACCATGCGTCTAGGAATTCCTGTGCATGTCTACATTTGGCTTCTATGGACTGCCCAAAGTACATAAAGCAGACATTCCCCTCAGGCCCACTGTCTCCCTACCAGGCACACCTTCACACAAACTGGCTGAGGACCTACAACAGAGGCTGAAACACCTGGTTGATAGATCACCTCATTCTATCCACTCAACCCAAAATTTCTTTGATACCCTCGAGAACATAAAAATCAGTGACAACGAGATTATTGGTAACCTTTGTCGTCACAGCTTTATTTACATCAATTGACATCCCACTAGCCAAAGAAACAGTGGCCATGCTACTAGAGGAAACCGCTACACAGACCAGCAGCTCCATCAGCAAGGACAACGCCCTTAAATTACCAGACCTCTGCCTCACCACACACCTCATCTTTAATGGTCACATATACAAACAGATTGACAATATGCCAATGGGGTCACCCATCTTGGGACTCTCACAGCGGCAGTCATACAAAGACTAGAACACACCACCCTCCCCCACATTCAACCGAAACTGTGGATCCAGTACGTAGACGGCACATTTGTCGTTATTAAATGCAACAAATTAGAAGAGACCCACCACCTCATCAACGGCGTATTTGCAGGGATTAAATTCACAAGGGGAGAAGAAACCAACAATTTCTGGATGTTAAGATGGAACGCCTGACAGATGGGCATTCCAACCCTCCGTATAAAGAAAAGCGACCCATACGGATCAAATCCTCAACTTCCACAGCAACCACCCCAGCATCCACAAACAAAGCTGCATTAGGATACTATATAATCGGGCCTGGACACACTGCAACGCTCCAGAACTGCACCAGGATGATGAAAAACACTTACACAGTATCCTCGTTTTAAATAGATATCCCTGCAACTTCATCCACAGATTCCTATTAAACAGACAACAACAGGAGGACACAGTATGCCATAACACACTGGCCACACAGCCCTACATCAGGAACATGTTGGAACTGACAACAAAACTCCTGAGACCACTAGGAATCATGATGGCCCACGAGCCCACAGCTACTCTACCATAAACACTTAGAAGGATTAAAGACCCCATTCCCAAACATGCAGAATGAATGTGGTTTACAAAATACCATGCAACAACTGCCACGGACATTACATCGGACAGACAGGAAGGAAACTAGCCATCAGAATACACAAACATCAGCTGGCAGCAAAACGGTACGATGAATTCTCCTTAATATCTGTACATTCAGACAGTGAAGGCCATCAGTTTAACTGGGACAAAGTAACCATAGTAGCCCAGGCCAAACACAGGCGCACACGGGAATTCCTAGAGGCATGGTTCTCCACCCGTAATGCAGTCAACAAACACATATACAAACCCATACAGATGAAAACCAGAAATGACACGACTCACCATAACGGCCCGGACAGTATAAATTCCAAGCGGAGTAGAATAACCTCGGTTTGTCAGAGGCTCCACTAATGATGTCACCTGGCATGGTGATGAAGCGTCTGAACGAGAACAAGCCAGCTCAGCGAGCAAGTCACCAAGCTCACCCGCAACCTGAGCTGCAGATCTTTGCCAGTACTTTAAACAATGGAGGGCTTAAGTTATAAGGAGAGGCTGGGTTTGCTGGGACATTTTTCCACGGGAATTTATGATCGAGGGGTGACCTTTATAAAGGTTTATAAAATCATGAGAGGCATGGGTAAGGTGAATGGCAGGTGCTTTTTTCCTAGATTTCAACACCTAGTGGCATGTTTTTAAGGTGCGAGGAAAAAGATTTTAAAATGACATGAGGGGCAAACATTTTTACACAGAGGGGTTTGTGGCATAAACTTCGGAGGAAGTTGTGGATGTGGGTACAGTTTCACAGTTTAAAAGTTGTTTGGATAAATGCATGAATAAGAAATGTTTGTAGGGCTATGGGCCAAGTGCAGGCAGGTGGGACCAGTTTAAGATTATGGTCAGCATGAAGTGATTGGACCAAAGGTTCTGTTTCGGTGCTGTGTGACCATGTGCTTCCTCTTGCCTTGCAAGTCTGACTTGAATCCTACAGTTTGTGCCGAAACTGTGCCAAGAAACTGGCACAAAAGATGATGGAAGCTTCAAGTAACTGGGTCGAGTCAGAGAATTTGGAGCATTTTCTCCCACAAGGAAACAAGATAAATGTGATGAGAGGCCGTGTTTGGAGGATATAAGCCCATGATGGACTGAACGATATGTAGCATTTATGGGCAGAGAAACGGTGATAGTGTTTCAAGTTGGAACAGCTTTTTATTTGAATGCTTATTCTGGAGTTTCCGAAGAGTTTCTGTGAAATGTACATGAGGTCTGCTGTCCAATAAATTGGATTTCAGTAATACTCAGCGATTCAGGCATTGGTCAGCAGTCTGTCTCAACCTCAACTCTGTCCCCTGTTTCCTGGGGGTGCCACCTGCCACTCTAGCGTGGGTAGAGCTGGCTTTGTGAGTCATCACTATAGCTCTGGCTCAGGCCTGTCCTAATATCTCCTAATGCCTTAGTGTCTAAAAGTTTAAAAGGTCACTCTCCTGTGAATAATTTTGGGAATACTTTGTCAGGTTAGGGGTGTTGTTGTTCAGCTAGACTTGGTGTTGAACATGATGGTCCCTGGGGCTCTCCCATCAAAATCTGGAGGCAATGAGGTGAAAAGGAAAATGACCTGTGTTTATGTGAAATAGTGAATTTTTTTTCTCTGCACCTCAGGGTTTCCAAGTGTGCGTTCCACCCTGTGTTCTAATACAGACACACTGTTGTTGTATCACATATTATAAATTTGTGACAGGATCATTTGCATCTGGCTTTAGATAGTGCCCAGGTTTAGTGCTCCATCTGAAAGACCGCTTTTCTGATGTTTCAGTACAATTCCTCCACTAGCTCCCGAGCTCCGCCTTGTTTGTTGCAGGGTTTCACATCTCCTTGCTGCAGCAAAGTTGGATTTTCTTATTCAAGGAGAGAACTCCGGGGGGAGTTTCCCATTTTACCTCCCATGCCTTCCATAAGCTTAATTGGAGCTTGTACGTGGAGAACCTCTCAAAATACTGCTGGGATTAGGAAGAAGTTCCGGACCTTTATTCAGAAATGATGTTCAGGCCTGGCACCGGGGGAAGCCAGTGCTGGTTCATTTTTCCACGGTTGGGAATTGACATCACAAGAGGTCACAGCCCTCTCCTGGCAGCTCGAGAATTTGAATTTGGATCAAAATTCATTAGTAAAAGTGACTAAACCTTTAGACTGTCAAAAATACCCAAATTGTTCACTAATGTCCTTCAGGAAATAAAACCAACCCATTCTGGCCCGTCCCACGCCTGTCCATCACTGACCTCCAGCCCATCTGCTCATTTATTTTGAAATTATTTGGCTCAGATGGCAATGGATCAACGAAGGTATCCCACACACACACAATGGCTTGTTCCAATTACAGAAGAACAGCAAATGCGAGTGTTGGCAGCAGTGAAAATAGTAATTATTACTGTCAGTAGGAAGTCGGAAAGGATGTTCGGCTCAGCGTAATTCAGAGCACCAAGCTAGAACCATCAGATAAGAATTTCAGAGCCGAATGGGTCAACCGGTGCTCTGTGGGAACCAGACAGAGCCAGCCCTGATGTGTTGGTAAGTTAGTGGGGCAAGGTTAGGGTATCAGGACTGATGCTGCAGATTGTGCTCATGACCATTGTCCAGGACAGCCTTCTGGAGTTGAATGATTACGTTAAGAGGACTATCGGCCTAAGATTGGTGAATATTGAGTGTTTAGAGGCTGAGGGTGATCTCATCAAAATACTTGCAGAGTGGATGTAACAAGGAGTAAGATAGGAAAGTAAAAGTTCAGTACAGATCAGCCTGCTGATTTGTTTTTTTTAGTTATTTATTCTTTCATGTGCTGAGGAATTCACTGACAAATCTGCATTTGTTCCCCATCCCTAATTGCCCTTCAGATGAGCAGGTTGCTCAGCAATTCCAGACCCCAAGAGTCTGGAGTCACGTAGGTCAGACTAGTTAATGATGGCATGTTTCACTCCCTAAAGGCCATCTGTGAACTAGCTTCATGTTGCAGTTTTATTTCCATAAGTCATAAGGTACATGGTTTGCTTCTACTCTTATCAAATCTGCTCTGCCGTTCGAATAACATCACGGTCAAAAACACAAGCTATCACATCAATCCTGTCAAGCCCTTTAAGAATTTGTAAACTAATTGGATTTAAATTTGCTGTAGTTGGATAGAGAGTTGTAAGAGCATTTTAGGCTGCATCTTTGGTTTGCTAGTGCAGAGTCATTCCCACTTTCCACTGTCTCCGCCCAAAGGGCTGAATGCCCACCTCCTGTACAATAAAACATGATGGGCAAGGTACAGAGAAAGCTGAAACCCCCAGTGAGAACCAGCTGCTTCAGGAACTGCATCCCAGTGAGAGTAACCCCTTCAGGATCTGTATCCCAGTGAGAGTCAGCCCCTTCAGGATCTGTATCCCAGTGAGGGTCAGCCCCTTCAGGATCTGTATCCCAGTGAGAGTCAGCCCCTTCAGGATCTGTATCCCAGTGAGAGTCAGCCCCTTCAGGATCTGTATCCCAGTGAGAGTCAGCCCCTTCAGGATCTGTATCCCAGTGAGAGTCAGCACCTTCAGTAGCTGTATCCCAGTGAGAGTCAGCGCCTTCGGAAACTATCCCAGTGAGAGTCAGCCCCTTCAGGAACTGTCTCCCAGTGAGAGTCAGCCCCTTCAGGAACTGTATCCCAGTGAGAGTCAGCACCTTCAGTAGCTGTATCCCAGTGAGAGTCAGCGCCTTCGGAAACTATCCCAGTGAGAGTCAGCGCCTTCGGGAACTGTATCCCAGTAAGGGTCAGCCCCTTCAGGATCGGTATCCCAGTGAGAGTCAGCCCCTTCAGGATCTGTATCCCAGTGAGAGTCAGCCCCTTCAGGATCTGTGTCCCAGTGAGGGCCAGCACCTTCAGGAACTGTATCCCTGTGAGAGTCAGCATCTTCAGGATCTATATCCCAATGAGGGTCAGCCCCTTCAGGATCTGTATCCCAGTGAGGGTCAGCACCTTCAGGAATTGTATCCCAGTGAGAGTCAGCCCCTTCAGGATCTGTATCCCAGTGAGAGTCAGCCCCTTCAGGATCTGTATCCCAGTGAGAGTCAGCCCCTTCAGGATCTGTATCCCAGTGAGAGTCAGCGCCTTCAGGATCTGTATCCCAGTGAGAGTCAGCTCCTTCAGGAACTGTATCCCAGTGAGGGTCAGCGCCTTCAGGAACTGTATCCCAGTGAGGGTCAGCCCCTTCAGGAATTGTATCCCAGTGAAATTCCCATTTGATGTTAAGGTTGTGAATCCGTATATGGCAGTGTGTTGGGACTCAGCCTGTGTGATTCGACAATAAAGGCCTTATGTTGGTACTGAAGATGGCTGAAAGGGGTCTTAATGTTTTTCTCTTTTGATTCTGTTTATATAGGACACAAGTCGGCGGTATGAGAACAAGGCTGGCACGTTCATTACAGGCATTGATGTTACCTCGAAGGTATCAACCAATTGCTTCTCTGCCCCAGGTTTGGGATGTGGGTTAGTAATCACCAGGAGGGATGGGTCGTCCATTGTCATGAGTGAAAGAAGGGTTGGGTTTCAGGGAAGCTTTGAGTTAATAAACTACTGGTTCAGTCCGTGGGATCCTATCAGTCACAGGAGATGTTTCTAGAGGAGGGGGAAACCATACATTTTATCGCAATGTTATGTTGTGGGGTGACATCCAATTGCTCTGATCTCACCGCTACAGCAGGCAATCAGACCCATGCTCTGTCCACTGAATGCACCTGAACCTCCATCCTGCTGCTTTCAAAGCAAAAACAGAAATGTTTCAATTAGTTTGGGGGAATCAGTGTGTTGACAAATAAACTTGATCATTGAAAAGTGTGAGGTGCTGCGATTTGGTGGGAAGAATCAGAGAAGAAAGTTAATTTTTTTTAATAGAATACCACAGTTAATTGTGTCGCTGTCTTGCAAGGACATTCAGATCTGACTGAGTTCACTGTCCAAATTTAGGTACTAGGATCTCCAGGAGTTTTCCCGCACTTTCTGCATTAGATCACAATACAAATTGTTCACTGAGCTATCACTAAACTTTGGGAAAAGTTTAATTTTTCATTGAAATGACAGCTTAAGATTGGTACAAACTGCAAAGTGTGCAGCAGCCCAATAGCTTATCTCTGTGGCTTGATTAGCTGGACATGCAATCCAGTATTAGGATGCTCTCCAAGACATTACCCATGTAAAAGTCAACAATTTTTGTCTAAAAATATATTTGTCTTTTACACAAGTACATTTGGTAGGAGTCCAACAGAGCAGAGAAACTATAGGATCTGAGTTACAGGTTCACAGTGATTAAAGGAACAGTTCAGTTTGTTAGAATATTTGGAAGATGCAGACAAACTCTGATGTTAAATTTCTAGAACAGTAGAATTAGAAAGGAGAGACATTTGTTAGACCACATGTGGAGTACTGTGAACAGTTTCTGGCCTCATTATTAAAAGGATATCAAGGAACGGGAAGGTTTCAGGAGGATGGTGCCAGGTCTGGTAAGTTGTAACTATCGGGAAAGACTGAGCAGGCTGGAGTTCCTTTCTTTAGAGAAGAGAAGGCTGAGGGATCACTTGACCTGTTTAGTTGCAGAGTGAAAGGGTATGAGAGGGTCATTATAAAGATATTCCAGGTTATGCCCCAGTCAGATCCCGAAGAAACATATTTACCCAAACAGAGAGTGAGGCGAATGTGAATCATGCTCCTTCAGGGAATATTTACCCCAAATGGTGTTAACTTTTAAGCAAAAGTTAGATAAGGACCTGAGGGAGAAAGGAGTAGAAATGCTGATGGGATGAGACGGGAGAAGGCTCATAAGGAGAAACACAAGTTGTAAGTCTTGTTTCTGTGAAAAACGAGCATTCAAATCAAATGCTGAATGAAATACTTTGCTGTGGAAAAATATAGCAAGCCACTGCATTGATCACACTGGCCTGAATGGGCTGATTCTGACTCCGAGGTCTTTGCAGAGTAGGGCAGGCAGGTAGGCAGATATTACAACCATGGCCTGCTCTCTCCTGCCCACACTTACTGTTTCACCCTGTGCCCTTCATGCCCCAACTTTATCTGTTTATTTAATTCCACAGGAAGCAGTGGAGAGGAAGGAACAGCGAGCAAGGAGATTCCATTTCCGGGCTGAGGTGAACCGCACTCAGTGCAAGGTGGTTTTGGACAAGGAAGTCTTGAAGGAAGGTGACAATTTACTTTTCTAATTTGGAAAGTTTCTGTAGACTGAACAAGAATACAATAACTTTGAAGGCTTTAGGATATCAGTTTCCGGGTCACTGGCTGGACTCTGGGAAAGGTGAAGAGTGTCCTACTTCATCCACCATCTAAACTAGCCACTCAGTCTAAGTAACTTCTACTAGTCAATGAGTTACCATGGAGATAGAGGTAGCCAAGCCAACAATACTTTGTCTATAACACTACTGATTTGTTATTTATTAAAGACTTGTATTGCACTGAAAACATTTAGATTTTTGTCAATTTTGCACTGTGAACTATCATCAACAAACTTTATTGATTTGACGCAAGTAAACCTCAGCAAATTACAGCTGGAGATCGGTAATGTATAAATAAAAAGCTTGGAGAAGGCCCAGAGAGAATCTATGAAGGACTTACAGCAACAACGGGCTTAAATCGATAAGGAAGCAAAGAGAGCCAAAGGATAAGACAACACAATCTAAATTTTTTTATTCGTTCATGGAATGCGGGTGTCCTTGGGCAGTATTTACCGCACACTCTGCTTGAGAAGGTGGGGGTGAGCTGCCTTCTTGAAACTGCTGCAGTCCGTGTGCTGTGGGTTGACTCACAATGCCCTTAGGGAGGGAATTTCAGAATTTTTACCCAGCAACAGTGAAGGAACGGCAATATTTCCAAATCAGGATGGTGAGGGGCTTGAAGGGGAACTTGCAGGGGGTGGGGTCCCCATGTATCTGCTGCCCTCATCCTTCGAGGTGGTCGCAGGTTTTGTAGTTTCCATTGGAGGAGATTCCGTGAATTCCTGCAATGATAAACCCCAGGATATTCTCAGTCGGGGATTCAGTACCATTAAGCATCGAGGGGAAATGGTTAGATTCTCTCTTGTAGGCAGTGGCCATTGCCTGGCACTTGTGTGGTATCAATGTTACTTGCCATTTATCAGCCCAAGCCTGAGACGTTCTACATGTGACAGAGATCCCTTCAGTATCTGAGACGTCATGAATCGAGCTTTAGCCTTATCTTTTGCAATGATGTTCTGAGCTGTTTTGCCCTTGTAGATGAGGATATTTGTGGACACTCAGTCTCCTGTTAGTTTAATTGTCCATTACCATCCCCAGCTGACTATGGCAAGACTACAAAGCTCAAATCAGATCTGTTGGATATGAGATCACTTATCCCTGTTAGGGGCTGGCAGGTTAGACTTCGCTCCAGAATCTGACTTGGCCAGTATTCATGCCAATTGACATCATGATCTCAGACTGGGGCTAGTTTATCAGACAGCCCTCCCAATTTTGACATAAACCTCAGATGTTTAAAGGAGGACTTTGCAGGGTTGACAGGACTAATTAGCCGTTGTTTCCAGCACCAGGATTTCCTTCCAGTCACATTCCTTCCTTTCGACCACATAGCAGTTTGCTACAACTGAGCGGCTTCCTGGGCCATTTCAGAGGGCCCTGCAGACCCACAGCAATGTAATTGACACTTGAGTCACCTGTATGCCAAACCAAGGAAGGATGGCAGATTTTCTTCTGTAAAGGGTTTGGTAAACTAGATGAATGTTTACAACAGTTGACCAGTACTTTCAAATTTGACTAGCTTTTAATTCCAGATTTATTAATGAATTCATATTTTGCAATCTGAGCCTGTCTTTCGATTGCTACTGTAGTGACATTACCACCAAACCGGTTTTGTCCACTCTGAATCTTTGTTAGTTCAGAAAAACATTGGATGCATTTCTATTTCACAGTGACGGTCATTTCTAATGTCTACAATGGAATTTTAAAGGACATAAATTATGAGTGTATCTTTTACAATAACATGACTCTATGTTAAATTCACCCGTCATACTGTCTTTCAGAAATATAATTTAGGTTTTGCTGAAGAAACATGAGCTTCAATGTGATGTTTTTGTCTGCACCTGTGACAGCTTACCCAGCATGGCAACGAACTCTATCTCCGAGAATGAGCCTGTAATGTGCAGTCTAATGTACTGTTCTGTATTCTGTTCCAATTCTAGTGAAGTGTGCTTGAATTGTTTTCAAAACGGTTTGAAGTCCAATTTTAACATAACTTTCTACAAAGTTTTTATTTTATGTGTGAAGAGATGCTTACTGTATGGGAGATACTGATGCACTTCAGGCTTGACATCCGTATTATACATTTGTACATTTTGTTCATGTTTCAGTTAAAAAGATTCAAATTTATTTCTGCCTTCAAAAGTCAAGCTGTACTTCCTAATAAGATTCCAATGTGCTCATATTTAAAAATAATTTGAATGCAAACCCGATGTTAAGTACGGTTAAATTTTCAAGTAGACTTTGAAATGAAAGCTGTTCGTTTTATTGCGTCAGAAATAATTTGTCACAGTGTAATTTTAAATTGAAAGTTTAGACGGGACTTTAAGAAAAACTTGTTTACCCAGACGGTGCCGGGAGTCTGGAATGCTCTGCCTGGGAGGGTAGTTGAGGTGGGAGAGCTCACAATCTTCAAAAACTATTTGGATGAGCACTTGAAGTGCCATTAACATCCAAGGGTAGTGTAGAGGCGAGTGGTAGGTGGTAGTGTATTTCTGTTAGAACAGATAGACAAGGAGCCTGTTCTGTGCTGTATGATTCTGTGATCGTGTGAAGGGAAGAAAAACAATGGGAAAATAAAATCGTCTTCCTTCCACCTAATTTGATTTATTTTCTCTTCCCAACATTAAGATCAAATTATATTTACTTTTTAAAATCTCAGACTAGCTGTTCTAATTATGATAGCCATGTTTTGGGAGTTAGAAAATGTGCACATGGAAATTGATATCTGTGAGATTAAGGTTGAGAGGGAAATGAACATCAAGTGTGCTGTAACAAGGTGTGGAGCTGGATGAACACAGCAGGCCAAGCAGCATCAGAGGAGCAGGAAAGCTGATGTTTCAGGCCTAGACCCTTCCTGAAACGTCAAGCTTTCCTGCTGCTCTGATGCTGCTTGGCCTGCTGCGTTCATCCAGCTCGGCACCTTGTTACCTCAGATTCTCCAGCATCGGCAATTCCTACTATCGAGTATAATGTGTCTGGGAATCTCTTAGAAATTTGTAAACCCTGTTGCAGGGACTCCATCCCAGTTTGAGAGTTGCTGCACCTGAAATAGCAATCACAGCCTCTCTGATTCTGCCATGGCCCAGGTTTCCCTCCCAGTTCTCACTTCCATTTTGTTAACCTGCAGAACTTTTACCGTGGTTCACCCTTGCCACTGCAGCTCAGGACCACATCCAATGTAGCAGTAGCTGTTTCTTTTCAAGGCAGTAATTACTGTTAGCCCAAGTTCTTCCAGTTTTGTTTCCCTAAGATTTGAAAATGAGGTAGAATAAGAATTATACAGAAGTAAGGGATATTTATATATAACATAAGTGTCTAACTGAATTGTGGATATAAATCAGAAGAATAAAAATTCACATTCAAGTGTACTTTTTGTATGACTTCTTTAGATCTCTCACATTATCTAATTCTTTCTTTAAACTGTGGCTGAGGGCATTCCGATATCGATCGCTCTATCATTTTCAGGAGGTCCTCTGGCTATTTGTTTGCAGTGCTTATATTTTCCTATCACTCTCATGATGCTGACCTTGGTCTTTGTGAAATTCATTTTGTCCCAAGTATGCCGTTTGTATTCCTCCATGGCCTTGTCCCTTTCTATCGCTGTGATTCTGAGCAGCTCTCGGAACCCTCTGAGCTCTGCACATTTTTCCAAATTTCAGATTTCCAAGTCCCATTGTTGAATGGTATTGATAAGATAGATATGAGAATCTTTACTCCTGTGGGTCAATCCAGATCTAAGAAACACTTAGAATGAGCGGTCACCTTTTTAGGATGAAGAAGTGGGTGTTTTTTTTCATCCCTGATGGTTCTGTGTCTTTAAAACTGCTTCAGAAGAGACACGTGGTTGAATGTTTTCATGATGGAGACAGACAAATTCTTGTCAGATGTTAGTCACAGGTTATTGAGAATGAATGGCAATGTGGAATGCAGAAAGTGGACATAGCTGTGATCTTATGGCAGAGCAGGCTTGAGGGGCTGAATGGTCAGCTTCTGTTCCTTATTCGTACAGCCCCGCTGATGTCAAACCTCATTGTACTATGCTGCATTTTGGGATGTTCTGTGATCTTAAAGGAATGATATTAAAAGAATTATATAAAAGCAAGTCAGTTGTTGAAACTTGTGTTGTCTCTTGCTGCATTGTGTTTTGTAGCCATTCCCAAGGTTCGGCTGGAGGCCCTTCATGTGACTGGGGTTGATGAGATGAGCACTGAAGAGATCTTTGCCTACTTTAAGGAATATCCTCCATCCAGCATTGAATGGATTGATGATTCCTCCTGTAAGTGAACTGTGGCAGCTTTCACTTTGTCTTTGGAAACTCGGCTGTGATATGCACATATACTATGTAACATCTCCCTGGATGTAATTTGATTTTTGTTTTCCACTTCTTATCTTCTGAGTCAGTTTTCTATTCCCATGTCACCATTTTTCCACAGACACAAGGTTTCTGCCTCAGGTGCCTGTAATTGTATGAGGGCTGCATCTGTGCTTCACTGGCAGAATGCGCCAGGTTCAAAACAGCCACTAAACTGCAGAACCCCATGCACTGTGCTGCTGAAGCTTTCGCATTTTCACATCCCGTTCTGCCCTGTAATGCAGATTGACATTACCACTGCAATTCTGAGCCAGCGCCGCGCTGTCGGGCGGGTCAGCACTGAGGGAGTGCCGCGCGGGTCAGCACTGAGGGAGTGCCGCGCGGGTCAGCACTGAGGGAGTACCGCGCTGTCGGGCGGGTCAGCGCTGAGGGAGTGCCGGGCGGGTCAGCGCTGAGGGAGTGCCGCGCTGTCGGGCGGGTCAGCGCTGAGGGAGTGCCGTGCTGTCGGGCGGGTCAGCGCTGAGGGAGTGTCGGGCGGGTCAGCGCTGAGGGAGTGCCGCGCTGTCGGGCGGGTCAGCGCTGAGGGAGTGCCGGGCGGGTCAGCGCTGAGGGAGTGCCGCGCTGTCGGGCGGTTCAGCGCTGAGGGAGTGTCGGGCGGGTCAGCACTGAGGGAGTGCCGCGCTGTCGGGCGGGTCAGCGCTGAGGGAGTGCCGCGCGGTCGTTGATGTGTGTTTGATGAAATGATAAACTAAGGGTTCTGTCCACCCTTACATGGTCGCAGAAGATCCCATGGTCACTATTTTGAAGAGGAGCAGGTTGGTCCTCCCAGTGTCCCAGGTCCATCAACATTGCTGTTTGTGTGTATTTGTCTATTACATTTCCTACGTCGTAATGCCACAGTGCTCTGCGCTTCTGGAATACTTTATTAGTACGTTAGCGTGTCCTAATTAATGCCAGTCGAGTGATGATGATTGAGCTATTGTATTGGGAGATGGAGCCCCAGTGAACAAGTAGGCAGAAGTGGCTCCTAATGCTATTTTGGTCTCATTTCTGAAAGTATCGTTGTTTGAATGTTTCTTAGGTAACGTAGTATGGCTGGATGACGTCACAGCTGCACGCGCCATGATAAATCTGAGTGTTGGTTCAGATGCAAATACGAGTGCCCACTCCCGGGCTGCAGTCAGAGGTAAACTGAACTCTATAAAGCAAGGTAATGCCTGCCAATTAATTCATGAATGATTTTACTCAACCTACAGGTAGATGAATCCGACTGGTAGGAGTGACCTGGATGATAGCTTCATGGAATGATTTTGGAACAGTTTCTTAGTTTTAAATCTGAGATTGATTGACAAAACTTTATCTAAGGTAGACCACAGATCAGCCCTGATCACATTGAATGGTGCAACAGGCTGAGAGATTGAATGGTCTACTCCTGTTCGTGTGTTCCAAGAACAGCATGTACTGTAGTTAACCAGAGCGAGGACTGGACCCAAAAATGTGCAACGGGACAAGGTACACTAGTGTCCCTGTGATTTTAAACCACTCCCCCCAGCAGTAATGATCATACTGTGATTGAATTTCACATTTAGTTTCAGAGGCAAAAGGGTGAATCAGACACTAGTGGTCGAAACTTAAATAAGGGCAGTGGTGAGGACATGAAAACCCCTGGCAAAGGTGCACTGCAAGGTCCGGTTATAGAATAGGCCAATAGAAATGGAGGTGTTTTAGAACACTCCAGAGAAGTACGTTACAGTGAGAAAGAAAGATTCTAAGGGAAGGATGTGCCCATCTGTGTCTAAGTCAGGAAGTTAAATACAACATCAAACTGAAAGCAAGCACACAAATCCACTAAGATGTGTCAGAGATAATGGGAACTGCAGATGCTGGAGAATCCAAGATAACAAAGTGTGAAGCTGGATGAACACAGCCGGCCAAGCAGCATCTCAGGAGCACAAAAGCTGACGTTTCGGGCCTAGACCCTTCATCAGAGAGGGGGATGGGGTGAGGGTTCTGGAATAAATAGGGAGAGAGGGGGAGGCGGACCGAAGATGGAGAGTAAAAAAGATAGGTGGAGAAGGTATAGGTAGGGAGGTAGGGAGGGGATAGGTCAGTCCAGGGAAGACGGACAGGTCAAGGAGGTGGGATGAGGTTAGTAGGTAGATGGGGGTGCGGCTTGGGGTGGGAGGAAGGGATGGGTGAGAGGAAGAACCGGTTAAGGAGGCAGAGACAGGTTGGACTGGTATTGGGATGCAGTGGGTGGGGGGGAAGAGCTGGGCTGGTTGTGTGGTGCAGTGGGGGGAGGGGACGAACTGGGCTGGTTTAGGGATGCAGTAGGGGAAGGGGAGATTGAAGTGTGACTGGTTAGCTGTTTGGTCAAAATATGTACGAACCACAGCAAAAGACTGAAATATCGATAAGGAAGGGAGTGAGAGTATGAGAGAAAGCTAGTTAGAAATGTAAAAACAGATCGTGAGAGTTTCTACAAGTATTTAAAAGGGAAGAATGTGTAAAGTGAGCATTGGTCTGAACAGAATGAACCTGGGAATTAAGGATGAAAAATAAAGAAATGGCAGATGAACTGAACAGGGATTTTGCACCTATTTTAACTGTAGCCGATACAAATAATATCCCAGAAATCATGATGAACCCAGAGGGTGAAAGGAGTATAGTAACAGGAGGAGACCATTTAGCTCTTGGAACCTGCTCTACCATTTATTACAATCATGTCTGATCAAACAGTTCAGTACTTTTTACTCTCACTGTTTTCATAATGCTTTACACCATTGATGTTCAAGCATTCGTCACACTTTACCCACTCTCAAAGTTGGAGCATTCACAGCTTGCTCACATTGAGAGTTGCAAAGGTACACAACTCTCTGAGCAAAATAAAAATCTTCTCACTTTGACCTTAAACTGTATCTCTCTTAGGTTTTGGAGTAGGTTTGTAGCTCGGGCTGTGGATGTTGTGGTGTATTATTCTGCAGCGGTTCCGTTACCGTGCTGGCTAACATCCTCAGTGCAGCCTCCGATGAAGCATTCTCCTGCCCGGTTTTTAAACTCTGGGGCCCGTTGAGCTGCATCGCCTCGCTTCCAGCTTTCCTTCGCAGCGGAGTGTATATGGGGTCGAGTTGTATGTGTTTGTTGTTGGTTTTCTTCGTGGAGTTACCAGGCTTTTAGGAACTCCCGAGCCTGTCTCTGCTTTGCTTGTCCCGGGATCTTGGTGTACGATTTGGACAACACCAAGATCCTGGGACAAGCTAAAACCCAGCGGGAGAACACAACAGCACTTCATCGGAGGCTGCACTGAGGATGTTACCCAGCAGGGTAACAGAACGTCTGTGGAACAACGAACCAGCTCATCAAGCCAACCAATCTCTGTTTTGTTCTTATTTTTAAACAATGCCACCAGTTTACAACCAGGGAAAACGTGTTGCCTGCACCCGCCCTTAAGTATTTTGCAGATTATTCAAACTGAAATCTGACCAGTCCTTTGGCCCTGACGATATCATCCTCTGATGTAAATGACTGCTGAGACTACAGATATTGTTGGTTTCAATTTTGTGAACTTCCTGAGATTCTGGAAAGATCCCATTAGATTGGAAAAAGTGAATGTGACCTCTCTGTTGAAGAAAGAAGGAAAGTGGAAAGCGGAAAGCTGCAGGTCAGTTAGCGTCAGAGATAATGGGAACTGCAGATGCTGGAGAATTCCAAGATAATAAATTGTGAGGCTGGATGAACACAGCAGGCCAAGCAGCATCTCAGGAGCACAAAAGCTGACGTTTCAGGCCTAGACCCTTCATCAGAGAGGGTCTGATGAAGGGTCTAGGCCCGAAACGTCAGCTTTTGTGCTCCTGAGATGCTGCTTGGTCAGTTAGCGTCTATTGGAGGGAAAATGCTCAAATCTATTATTAATGAGATAATAGGGCACTTAGAAAATCTCAGTGCAGTTAATCAGAGTTGATATGGTTGTGTACAAGGGTAGGCATATTTAACTAATTTATTTTAGCTCATACAAACAGAGGCAGTAGGAGCAGGAGTAGGCTGTTTAGCCCCTGGAGCCTGCTGCACCATTCAGTATGATCATGACTGATCATCCAACTCGATAGCGTATTCCTGCTTTTCCCTCACGTTCCTTGACTTCTTTAGCTCCGTGTGCTTTATCCAGTTCCTCCTCGGCATGATACGATGTTTTGATCTTGTCAGTTTCCTGTGATAGTGAATTCTGCAGCCTGGGAAATCTTTGCTGCACTCCCTCTCTAGCAAGGTTATCCTTCCTCATATGATGAAACCAAAAGTGCGCACACTACTCCAGGTCTGGCCTCAATGAATGCCCTGTATGATTTCAGCACAACGTCCCTGATGCTCTACTCAGATCCACTCATTGAGGGCCTCATACCATTTACCTTCTTCATTGCCTCTTGCACCTGCAGCTTATCTTCAAGTGACTGGTGTCTCTGATGTACTTGTTAAATAGAGCGGTTACGTTCGCTTTCCTCCAATCTGTAGGTATTGCACAAGGTTCTGGAGAATCTGGAAGTTGATCACCGATGCATCAACTATTTCTAGGGCCACTACCTTCACTACTCTGGGATGTGGATTATCAGGGCCTGCGATTTATCTGCCTTCAATCCCATCAATGTCCCCAGCACCATTCCCACACTAATATCAATTTCCTTCAGTTCCTCCGTCTCTCTAAACCCAGTGATCCCCAACTTCTCATACATATCCTTCTTTGTGAAGACAGAATGAAAGTATGTATTTACTTGGTCAGTCATTTCTTTGTTTCCCATTTATAAATTCCCCTGTTTCTGACTGTAAGGGACCTGCATTTGTCTTCACCAATCTGTTTCGCCTCACATACCTATAGAAACTTTTACAGTCAGTTTTTTTACGTTCCCCACCAGCTTACTCTGTTTTCTCTTTCACGATCAACCCCTTTGTTCTCTTTTGTTGAATTCTTTTCCCAGTCCTCAGGTGTGTTGTTATTTCTGGCCGATTTGTTTGCCTCTCCCTCAGATCTAATACTGTCTCCAATTTCCCTTGGAAGCCATGGTTTGGTCACCGTCCCCATTTTACTTTTGCACCCGGCAGGAGTGAACAAATGTAGAGGTCGTTAATGTGTTCTCTCAATGTATGCCGTTGCCTATCCATCATCATCCCTTTAAGTAACATTCCCCTATCTATGACAAATGTGAATTTGTCCATTTTGTCAGAATAGGAAAGTTATTTAACTGGAGAGAGAGAGAAAGTAGAACCCCAAGGGATCGGGGTGTCCTGTTAGATTAATCTCAAAAGATTAGTCTGCAGAAACAGCAAGTGATTAGGAAGGCAAATGAAATGTTATTGTTTATTGCAAGGGAAATGGAATTTGAAAGTCAGGCAGTTTTGTTGCATTTGTACAGGGTATTAACACAGTCACTTCTGGATACTCTGCACAGTTGTGGTCTCCTTATTTAAGAAAAATGTACGTACGTTAGAGGTAGTTATACAGGGACCTGAGAACAGCCTCTAGCACAGTGAGAATTTCCCTGCGGCCCAGACCACTCTGACTGTTAGATCATATTTTGGTGCCTTGAATCTGGATTGTTTGCTGTAAGCATTCTGACGAATGCCATAGCGGGTCATGCAATGTATTGTATTTACTGTGTGGTAACAGGCAATCAGCTCAGTGCCAAAGCTTCCTCATGGACTTTCTCGCTGGCTACAAAGTCAAATCCCTACAAACATTTTAAAGTCACTTACTATTGTCTTCAATAAAGAACCCCAGCTCCTTCAGCTTTTTTAGTAATACGATCTTCCCATCCACAAATATACCTCCTTGTTCATTTCGAGTAGAAAGCATTAATGGGCTTTGGGAAAAGGGCAGTGAGATCAAGCTAATTGGAAATGTCTTTCACAGGCACAATGGGCTGAATGGCCTCCTGTCATGCTGTAAGAATCTGTGGCTCTGAAGAAACTTCGTGCTAAGTTGTCTTTTCTAAAAAGTAACTGTTGGCGGAACATACTGAGACACACCACAGCCCAGTCTGTTTGTGAGCCCTCTCCTCCCTTTCCAGCCGGGCTTGGGCAAGGAATCAAAATAGCGAAACCGTGCTCAATTATTTGTCACCCCCCCCACCTCGCGTCAGGGACTGTTCCTGGGGATATTGGCCTAACCTGCAACACAGCCTCGGCCTGTAATAAACAAACACAGCAAACAGCAGCAAGTAGAACACTGAACATTTTGATCAGTGTGGCTCAGTTATAGCCAGGCACTGTGTGCCCCACACAGAGTAGCTTTCATCTTTACGTTGAGACCAGCTTTCAGTGGCTCCAAGGGTGTGTTTAATGCTGCAGACAGGTATGATTTGTAAGTCAGTGCTTTAGTTATGTGATGCACTTCTGATGTTACACTGTTAAGTCCTTGTCTTCCTTTAGTGATATTATCGAGTGCCACACAGCTTGAATTTATTCCATTGTAAGTTGAATTTCCTCATTTTAATCCAGTTGGCTTGCTGCCAATCAGTAGAGCAAACCAGGTTTAATTTGCCAGGTGCCCAAACCTCAGTTGGATCTAACTCGGTCTGTACCTACTGTGTGAGCAAAGCCACGTCTCATAAACTTGATAGAGGTTTTTGATGAGGGCAGAACAGTAGACGTTTACTTGGACTTTAGTGAAGCCTGTGACAAGGTGCATGTGGTAGACTAATGAGACGAGGCCTGGAGGCCTTTGGCCAGCATTGTGCCACAGGGATCAGTGCTGGGTCTGTTTTTGTTTGTCATTTATGCAAACGATTTTGATGAGCATATAGGAGGCATGGTTAGTAAGTTTGTGAATGACCCTAAAATTGGTGGTATTGTGGACAGTGAAGAAGGTTGTCCAAGATTGCAAAGAGACTTTGACTATTTGGGTCAGTGGGCTGAAGATGGGCAGATGGAGTTTGCTTTTGATAAACGTGAGGTATTGCATTCTGCTAACAAACGAAGGCAGGATTTATACAATTAATGGAAGGGCCTTGGGTAGCATTGTAGAACAGGGAGGCCTAGGGGCTCAGGTACATAATGCTTTGAAAGTTGCGTCACAGTTAGGCAGGATGGTTAAGACATTTAGCACGCTTGCCATCATTGCTCTGTCCTTTGAGTATAGGAGTTGGGACGTCATGTTCAGGTTTTTCAGGACATTGATGAGGCCTCTTCATTATAGTTACCCTGCTATAGGAAGGATATTATTAAACTGGAGAGAGTTCAGAAAAGATTTACCAGGAATGGAGGATTTGAGGTATAAAAAACAGAAGGGAAAGACTGGGACTTTTTCACTGGTGTGTAGGAGGTTGAGGGATGAGATTAGTGACAATTTAAAAAATTATAAAATCATGAGGGGTACAGACAGGGCGAATGGCAGATGTCTTTTTGCTAGGGTGGGGGTGTTCAAAACTAAGGAACATATTTTCAAGGTGAGAGGAGTAAGATTTTAAAAAGGACTTCAGGACTTTTTTTACACAGAGTGGTTCATGTGTCGAATGAACTGCAGGTGAAGTGGAGGATTTGGACACAGTTACAGCATTTAAAAGACAGGAATAGGAAAGGTTTGGTGGGATAGCACCCACCAAGCACAAGCAGGTGGGTCTAGTTTAGTTTGGGATCATGTTCAGTGTGGACTGGTTGGATTGAAGGGCTTGTCTCCGTGCTGTATGAATCTATAATGCCACTGTCATACTTAACAACATTCATAATTGCTGTCAATCAGTTCTTTGCAGGGTTCATGTTTCTCTGCTGAATAATTTCTCCCTGTTTTGATGCAGATAGCTCCAGTGAGCAGGAGACGGCTGAGAGAGCTGACAATGAAGAGGAGGAAGAAGAGGGCGAGTTGGAGAAGGAGCCTAGAGACTCCGAGGAGGTGGAGTGCAAGGCCAGCATGACAGACAGTGAGGTATGTCACCAACTGTTGCATTTATTCAAGTCAGAAATAGTTTACTTTTGGCACAAAGGAAACCGAAGAATTCGGTTAGAGAAGGAAAGAGTGAAGCTTGAGGCAGAGCAGACTGGATGGGCTGAGTGGTCTTCTTTAGGTCCTATTTCTCTTCATAGAATTTCTTTCACTCCCCAAAGTATACTCAGTCCCATTATTCTCCAGAGTTTGTCAAATACACTTCCAGGCAACAAATTGGTGTTTTGCTTTCTCTAACCGTCCCCCTCCAGTCTAACCCATCGCAGCAATAATGGTCATTTCCCTGCAGCCTTCGGGCAGTCCAGGTCCTGTGCTGGCATTTATGAAGCTGGAATTCCCTCCCTAAGGGCATCGTGGGTCAACCCACAGCACGTGGACTGCAGCAGTTCAAGAAGGCAGCTCACCCCCACCTTCTCAAGGGGCAATGAGGGACAGGTGATAAATGCTGGGCCCAGCCACACCACGGACGCCCACGTCCCACGAGTGAATGAAAATACATCGCCCAGATCTCTGGTTGTCATTGAAACAGCCTGAAGCTGGTGTGCTGAATGGTACCATGCGTTTCTTGTTTCAAGCTGAGCGCCAACCGAGCTTGAGGCTTTCGGGTCATTTTATTTTGACACACAGCCTGTGCAAGCACTGAGCAGCAATCACTGAACCATTTAAGTTATTTCTGTTGTTTCCATGGCTAGTTGGACACACTGTCACAGGCTGAACAAGCTTCGATCCTTCGGAATGATTTGCGGCAGGCAATAAGGGCCCCCCAGGGAAACAAACTGCAACTTCGATTTGCCACAAAAGGTGAGTGGGGTCCGGTTCACTTGCTCTGTCTCTCTCTCTCTCTCTCTCTCTCTCTCTCACACTCTGCTCTCCCGTTGTCCCCATAATCAATGATTCATTCCCCCATGACTAACCCAAGAAGCATGATGTCTCAGGATTGAGCCTGGTACCTTTGTGTCTGTGGCTTTGTGGGTATTCGGGACGAGGTTGGGCTTTTCAGTATTCTGGAAGTTGTCGAGTTGTTGAAATGTTTTTCCTGGGCTGCCAGGCTGTTAGTGACAACTGCACTGATTTACAGATGATCGGAAGGAATTGGGAGCAGCGAGACGGAGTCAGTATTACATGAAATATGGAAATCCAAACTACGGTGGGATGAAGGGGATCCTATCAAATTCCTGGTGAGTAAGGAGGTGGCCTGGTGGGGAACGGTCACTGCTGCTGGGTGGTAGGGTGGAGAGTGCAGGCTCCCACAAAGAATAATACAGCATAGGAACAGGCAATTCAGCCCATCAAAATTGTGCTGGCACATACCTTTCTAAACTGAAACCCTTTTGCCTCTATGCGATCTATATGCCCCTATTCCCTACCTCGTCATGTTTCTTAAATATTGCTATTGTGTCTGCCTCCACCATCTCCTCTGGCAGTGCATTCCAAGCACTTACCACCCTGTGTGTTTAAAAAAAAAAATTACCTCCCACACCTGTGTGAAATGTCCACCCTATATTCCCCAGTAATTGACATTTCTACCCTGGGATAAAGACTCTAACTATCCATGCCCCGCATAATTTGTAAACTTATATCTGGTCACCTCTTATCCTTTATTGTTTAGTGAAAACAAACAATGTTTGTCCAACCTCTCCTCATAGCTAATACCCTCCAAACCAGGCAACATGCTGGTAAACCGTTTCTGTACCCTCTGCAAAGCCTCCGCATCCTGGCAGCTAAAGCTGTACACGATATTCCAAAAGTGGCCTTACTAAAGTCTGCAACAGGACTTTGCCAATTTTTATACTCTGTGCCCTGAACAATGAAGGCAAGCTTGTCATACCCTTTCTTGGTCACCTTAGCCTCTTGTGTTGCCACTTTCAGGGAACCATGGGCCCATATGCTTAGATGCCTCTGTATGTTGATGTTATAAAGGTTCTGCCATTTACTGTATATTTCCCTCCTGAATTATATCTTCCAAAATGCATCACCCCACATTTGTCTGGATTAAACTCCATCCGCCATTTCTCTAGCCTGTCAATATCTTGTCACTGGATGTAAGTTTGCTCGCTGAGCTGGAAGGTTAGTTTTCAGACGTTTCGTCACCATTCTAGGTAACATCATCAGTGAGCCTCCGGTGAAGCGCTGGTGTTATGTCCCGCTTTCTATTTATCTGGTTAGGTCTCCTGGGGTTGGTGATGTCATTTCCTGTGTTGGTGATGTCATTTCAAGTTCTTTTTCTCAGAGGGTGGTAGATGGGCTCCAAATCAATGTGTTTGCTGATGAACTCCATCAACAAACACATTGATTTGGAGCCCATCTACCACCCTCTGAGAAAAAAACAGGAGATGACGTCGCCAGTGCTGGAAATGACATCAACACAGGAAATGATATCACCAGCCCAAGGAAACCTAACCAGATAAATAGAAAGCGGGACATAACACCAGCGCTTCACCGGAGGCTCACTGATGATGTTACCTAGAATGGTGACGAAACGTCTGAAAACTAACCTTCCAGCTCAGTGAGGAAACTCACATCCAGAACCTCAACCTGAGCTACAAATCTTCTCAAAATCTTGTCACTTCCCAGCATTAAAGTCATGTTGCCTATAGCTAATAAGTCCATATTTTTCCAAATGTGAGTAAATCCTGTCCCTAAGAATCTTCTCCAATAATTTCCCTACCACTGACACAAGACTCCTCATCCTGGATTTATCCCTCTTGCCCTTCTTGAGCAAAGGAACAATGTTGGCTATTTTCTAGTCACAAGGATTTCATGTAAGACCGAGCCTGGCCTGACCTGCCTCCCTCAGCACTCTGGGATCAGGTCCTGGGGACTTGTCTATCTTTGCACTTTTAACATACCCCTCCCGAGACTCGCCATCGGCCATGTCCTCCTCCTTTGTAAATACCAGTCCAAAGTATTCGTTAAGCACTGTTGCCCGTTTCCTCTGGCTCCATGCATAAATCCCTCTGTCCTTGAGTGGACCTACCCTTTCCCTAACTACCCTCTTGCTCCATATGTATGTATAAAACACTGTGGGATTTTCCATAATCTTGTTTGCCAAATTCATTTCAGGGCCTCTTTTAGCCCTTCTAATTCCTTGTTTGAGTTCTTCCCTGCTGCCTTTGTATTCTTTAGGGGCTTTGTCTAAAGTTTCCTAGACCTTGTGAGTGACTCCTCTTTCTGTCTGACCAAACTCTCAATTTCACTTGTCATCCAAGGTTCCTGAATCTTGCCATCCTTATCCTACATTTTCACAGGAACATGATGCTCCTGAATCCAAACAACTGGCCTTTCTAAGATTCCCCACATGCCAGGTGTGAATATACATTCAAACAGCTGCCTCCAATCTACATTCCACAGTTTCTTCCTGATGTTGTGGCTGTTATCTCCCTAAGATACTTTCACCTAAGGACTACGCTTATCCTTATCCATAAGTAACTTAAAACTCAGAGAATTATGGTCATTGCTCCTGAAATGCTCCCACACTGAAACTTTGATTACCTGGCCAGGCTGTTTCCCAGATACCTGGGTCCAGTCTGGCCCCATCCCCAGTTGCACTACTTAAATATTGTTTCAAAATGCCCTCTTTCACAGACCTAACACATTCACCCCCATCCAAACCCCTGGCACTAACCACCAAGTTCAAATCAATACAAGTTAAAAATCACTCACCACAACAATCCTGTTGTTCTTACAATTTTCCATAATCTATCCACATATCTATTCCTGTATCTCCCACTGGCTACCGGGAGGCCTGTAGTACAATCTCATTGATGTAACTGTACCTTCCTGTTCCTGAGCTCTACCCATAATGCCTCGCTGGATGAGCGCAAGATATTCCCCCCTCAGTACAGCTGTGATATTCTCCCTTATCAGTTACACAACCCCCTCCCACCTCTTTTACACCCCTATCTCACCCGAAACATCTAAATCCAGAAACATTAAGCTGCCAGTTTAGTCCTTGTCTCAACCAAGGACTAAGTAACAGCTACAACATCATAGTTATAAGTATAATTCCAAGCTCTAAGGTCATCTCCCCTACCTGTCATACTCCTCCCATTAACACATACCGTTCAGAGCACCCAATCCCACTGGGTTCACTCGGCCTTGAGCCTGTGCTTGTCTGTCTTATCTTGGTTATTCATTGTGTTTTTGATGGTTCTGAGCATCTTGCTGGTCAGTTTCAAAGACTAAGTTGGCACCAGCTAAGGCTGGGCAGCGCCTCTTGACTGTGCGGGGCTGTGAAACTACAGGGGACGGCTGGCCAGGGAGAGCTGTGCCACCCCATGGTTATCTTCTGTGCCCTGTCTTCTCTTGGTGGCAGTTGAATGAGGACCTGGTTTGTTTCTGATTTAACATTTGTTACGTTACCTGCCTCCAGGAAGCGACGGTATCATGCCCGGCGGATTCAGAGAGACATTTTGAAGAGGAAATCCTTCCTGCCTGATGATGTGGGACTGACATCACGTTATAAACACCATCACTCTGGTCAGTCAACTTTTGCGAGGGCACGGATAGAGGCCTGTGGCCAGGATGGATGAGGGTGTCTTTGGGGAGACAGTCTTTGGCCTTGATTACAACTGGATGGCCCTCGTCAGGGGAAGTGAAGGAGAAGACAGTGTAGAGAGGAGTGAATACAAACAACTGGAAATGATGGTGCAAGGCAGTTGGAGATGGTGGGGTGGGGGATGCTGGTAGGGGCGGGAGGGGTGAGATGCCGGGAGGTGGCGGGACGCTGGGAATGGCTTGGGGTGGGGGGGAGTTGGTGGGGGACAGATGCAGGTGGGCAGAGAATGCCGGAAGGCGGGGTGTGGGGTGACCCTAGGAGATGGCGGGTTGGGGTTGGGGGGTGCGGGACGCCGGGGGTGGTAAAGTATAAAAATGGCAGGTCTGAGGATGCACAGGGTCAGATTAGCAACTGACGGAGGTTTTCTACAAAGTGATCAACTCAGTCCACATTTGGGCTCACAGTATGGGGCGAAGCCACCTGGTGAGCTGTGAACATTCGATCCGAAATCGAAGAGGGTGGTGAAACAGCAAGCACGTGGGTTCCTGAAGGGTTGGGAGGAAGGAGGGAGAAGGACAGCTGTTGTCTCTCTCTGGGAAGATTGGGAGGGGAGGTTGATGCTGGCTGGTGAGCGAACAATAGCGGGTCACGTTTCCTATTGGGGCTCCCTCGTTGAAGGTTTTACAGTTAGCTCGAAGGTGGATCGATGGGTTTTGTTGTTATCAGGTCTGGGGAATGTTCCTGAGGAACCGATTCAGGAGGAGGATGAAGAGGAGGATGATACGGAGCAGGAGATGGAGGCAGACGACCGTGTGGTGGTGGAATATCGCAATGAGGGCCACACTGGTGGACACTTCAGTCCCCGGGGCTCGGATTCTGATGAGATGGACTATGATCTGGAGCTGAAGATGATCTCAATGCCATCACCCAAGAAGAGTCTCAAGATGACAATGTATGCAGACGAAGTGGAGGCTCGGTTGAAGACTATTCGGTGAGTGTTACCCAAACGTTCCTCCAGTTTGATTTCCCCCGTGCTGGCTCCTGGAGTATTTTAGCAAAATGTGGTGACAGTGAGGGGCTCCCGGCTGTGGACCGGTCGGGAAGGGCCTTATTTGCTGTGTACTCTGTCCAGTGCTGCCTGCTGGCTGCTCCCCAACAATCAGTTGCTACTTTGGTACAAGAAGTAAGGAGAGGGGCTAGAAACTAACTTTTTAAAATTTATTAGTTTGTGGGATGTGGGCATCAAATAGTAAAATAACAGCCAAATGCTGTGGAAATCTGAAATAAAACAGAAAATGGTGTGGAGACGTGGCAGGTCCGACAGCATCTATGGAGTGGAGGTGCTGTGTTGTACCAGGGTGTACAATGTCAGAAGTCACAACAACAAGCCTATTAGAAATCGCAAACTTTTGGAATGCTGCTCCTTTGTTAGGCGACATGAACTATCACTGGTTGATAGGTTCAGAAGTGGGGATGTTCGCCAATGATTACACAATGTTCAGCATCATTTGTGACTCCTCGGATACTGAAGCAGTCCATGTTCAAATGCAGTAAGATCTGGACAGTATCCAGGCTTGGGCCAGCAACTGATGTGTAACATTCGTGCAACACAAATGCCAGGATATGATCATAACGAATAAGAGATCATCTAACTACTGCCCCATGGCATTCAATGGTGTTAACATCACTGAATCCCCCATTAGCAACATCCTGGGGGTTATCATTGACCAGAAACTCAGCTTGTGATTTCAGATAAACCTGTTGGGCTATAATCTGGTATCATGTGACTTCAGCATTTATGGATAGAGAAACTGAGTTAACATTTTGAATCCAGTATGATTGTTCTTCAGAACCTGAAGCAGAAATCTCCATTAACTCCTTACAGTCCAAAATCCAAGGGATTGCAAATCTGACGTATTGACCCACCCCTCAGACTTTAACCTTTTCAGCCCCAGGTTCTCTGGTGCCCAGAACTAAATGCAGTTTATCCAGATTGACACTTTTTTGGGCTTTAAAGCAAATTGATGGTGACGTTGTGGTAATGTCACTGACAGTAATCCAGAAACCAGGCTCACGTCTGGGGGAGCCGGGTTCAAATCCCAGCAAGGCAACTGATGGGATGAATTAAAAGCAAGTTTTGGTGATAGTGACCTGGAAATTATTATCAGTTGTAAAAATCCATCTGCTTCATCAGTGTCGTTTGGGGAAGGAAATCTGCCACCCTTACCTGATCTGGCCTACTCGTAACTGTTAGAAATGTGGTTTCCTTCTTCACTGCCGTCAGTTTAATGGCAGCAAGGGGTGGGCAGGAAATGCTGGCTTTCACAGCACCGCTCTCGTTTCATGAAAGAATTTTTAAAAAAGCAAACTGTTGGTGTGACGTGCTCCCATCAGTGTCGTGTTTACTAACAACCTCCCCTGTGCTCTCTAGGAATTCGATAAAGCCAGAGGCTAGCATGACGATTGTATCGAGCAATCTGCGGAACCGCATTGGAGCCAGGCTGTCGACAGAGAAGGTGTCAGATGTGAGGTTGCTGCTGGAGGAGAAACGGCAGCTCGCAGAGAGGCAGCAACCTGCTGGAGGTGGCAGCAGCTCAGTCACTGGCACTGGTATTAATCTGCACCCTCTGTACCCCTGCAGCCCACTGTACTCATCCAAGCACTCAGGGGAGAATAGACATAACTCTAACAACCTGTAGTGTCAGCAGGTTGTATTTCCTGTTGTCCACGTTCTTTAGATTTTTGAATGTTGACGACATTGTAGAACCTGATCTGTCCAACAAACCACCTGTTTTTCAGGGAAGATAAAACCATTTGATTAAGCTCACTCACCTGGAGGGGCTGGAGAAGCCAGATCATTCCATAAAAGGAATGATGAGGGGAGATTTATTTGAGGTGTTGTAGATCATGGAGGGTTTTGAAAGCAGTAACTGGGAAAAACTGTTTCCATTGGTGCACAGAGAAGAGTCTGTTTTTAACAACACAAGAGATTGCCCAGTGTTAAAACACAGGGGAAGCAGCTTCGGCAGGAATGGTCAAAACAATTAAAAGCTCAACGAGGAATTTCCAGCAGGGCTTCCTGGGGAAAAGAAAAGACGAGGGATTACTGCAGAAACATGATGGGCTGAATGGTGTCCTGCACTGTCTGACTGCAGTCTTGTCCTATGAAGGTGTTCTGTGCTGGTTCTGGGTCTGATGGTGTCCTCCTTGTATTGGTTTCAGGTGTCAGGCAGCGGCTGGGGAAGAGACCACACTCACCACAGCCTAGCAGCATCTCTGTCACCCGCAGGGAGCCGCACACAGACGTTCACAGCAGGCTGGGCTTCCCCAAGCACGACAGCAGGAGCTACACACCTGACAAGAGCAAGAAGAGCGGTAAGTCTTAGGGCCTTTCTGTCCTGTTTAATAATAGAGTGCCCAGTCTGTCAGACAGCTGGACAAAAATAGAGAAATACGAAAGCTACAATCAGGCGGCTTTGTTGAGGGAAGCCAGGGGGGATAATCAAGAAGTTTGCGCATGACACACTAATTGGTAGAGTGATAAATAGTGAGGAGTGTTTCCTCAAAGCTGTGTGGCTGACCTGTAGCTTGATCAATGCGCTGACAAACGTTGCACTTTCACCGCACCTGGGCATCAGAGATCCACGAATCTGCAAAGAAACAATGTGTGAGAGAATTGCCCGTGAACTGCAGGAGGATATCAACAGAACGACCCCTGCTCTGCCCAGCTGATCAATGAAACTCAGCCTGGAAAAGTATGAGTTGTGCAGTTCGGGAGGGCCAACAGGGAATGATAGAACCCTGGGAAGTGCTGAAGATCATAGGGGCCTTGGTCTGTGTGTAGATCCAGAAATCCCGGGAGGTACCAGGACAGGTAGGTAAGGTGGTTAAGAAGGTATACTTATGTTTATTAGCCAAGGCATAGAGTATAAGAACAGGGAGATAATGCTAGATGTCTCACTGGCAGAGCGGACCCAGCACAGTGATATGCAGTCGGGAGTGAGTTGCTCTGAGAGTCCTCAACATTGACTCCGGACCCCATGAAGTCTCATTGTCCATGTTTAACTCGAAGCAATGAAATCTGCTGATCACCACATGCTGTCCTCCCTCAGCTGATGAATCAGTACGCCTCAATGTTGAACAACACTTAGACGAAGCACTGAGGATGGCAAAGGCACAAAATGTACTCTGGTTGGGGGTTTTCAATGTCTACCACCAAGAGAGGCTTGGCAGCAGTACTACAGCTTGAGCTGGTCGGGTCCTAAAGGACATAGCTGCTAGACTGGGTCTGCAGCAGATGGTGAGGGAACCAACAAGAGGGAAAAACATACTTGACCTTGTCGTTACAAATCTGCCTGCTACAGTTGCATTTGTCCATGACAGTATTGGTAAGAGTGACCATCGCACAGCTGTTGTGGAGACAAAGTCCCGCCTTCACGTTGAGAACAACCTCCATGGTGTTGTGTGGTACTATCACTGTGCTAAATGGGACAGACTTCTCACAGATCTAGCACCTCAAGACTGTGCATCCATGAGGTGCTGTGGGCCATCGACAACAGCAGAATTGTACTCCAGCACAATCTGTAGCCTCATGGCCTGGCATAACTCCCATTCAACCATTACCATCAAGCCAAGGGGTCAGTCCTGGCTCAATGGAGAGTGCAGGAGGGCAGACCTCAAGATGAGGTGTCAACCTGGTGAAGCTACCAAACAGGACTACTTGCACGCCAAACAGTGAAAGCAGCAAGCGATAGACAGAGCTAACCAATCCCACAACCAGTGGATCAGATCGAAGATCTGCAGTCCTGCCACATCCAGTCGTGAATGGTGATGGACAGTTAACAACTCACTGGAGGAGGAGGCTCCACAAATATCCCCATCCTCAATGATAGAGGAGCCCAGAACATCAGTGCACAAGGTAAGGCTGAAGTATTCGCAGCAATCTTCAGGCCAGAAGTGCCAAGTGGATGATCCATCTCTGCCTCCTTCAGTGGCCCCCAGCACTACAGATACGAGTCTTCAGCCAATTCGATTTACTCCACATGAGATCAAGAAACGCTTGGAGACACTGGATACTGCAAAAGCTACCGGCCGTGACAACATTCCAGCAATAGTACTGAAGACTTGTGCTCCATAGCTTGCTGCTCCCCTTGCTAAGCTGTTCCAGAACAGCTACAACACTGGTATCTACCCGACAATGTGGAAAATTGCCCAAGCATGTCTTGTAGTCAAAAAATGGGACAAATCCAACCCAGCCTATTATTGCCTCATCAGTCTCCTCTCGATCATCAATAAAATGATGGAAGGTGTCATCGACTGCTATCAAGCAGTACCTGCTCAGTGATGCCCAGTTTGGGTTCCGGCAGGGCCACTCAGCTCCTGGCCTCATTCCAGCCTTGGTTCAAACATGGACAAAAGAGCTGAATTCCAGAGGTGAGGTGAGAGTGACAGCCCTTCATAGCTAAGCTGCGTTCGACCAAGTGTGGCATCAGGGAGCACTGGACAAACTGGAGTCGATGGGTATCTGGGGGCAAACTCTCCGGTGGTTGGAGTCATACCTGACACATAGGATGACGGTCGTGGTTGTGGGAGGTCAATCATCTCAGCTCCAGGACATCCCAGCAGGAGTTCCTCAGGGTAGTGTCCTAGGCCCAACCATCTTCAGCTGTTTCATCAACGGCCTTCCGTCCACCATAAGGTCAGAATTGGGGATGTTTGCCGATGATTACACAATGTTCAACACCATTTGTGACTCCTCAGATACTGAAGCAGTCCATGTTCACATGCAGCAAGATCTGGACAGTATCCAGGCTTGGACTGACAAGTGGCAAGTGACATTTGTGCCACACAAATGCCAGGCTATGACCATCACCAATAAGAGACAATCTAACCACCATCCTTTGACATTCAATGGTGTTACCATCACTGAATCCCGCACTATCCACATTCTGGGGGTTACCATTGACCAGAAACTCGAATGGCCAGAAGGCGGGAATACTGCAGCGAGTAACTCACCTCCTGACTCCTCAAAGCCTGTCCACCATCTACAAGGCACAGGTCAGAGTGCGATGGAATACCCCCCACTTGCCCCTCGATGGGGGCAGCTCCAACAAAGCTCAAGAAGCTCAACACCATCCAGGACAAAGCAGCCCCCCCTTGATTGGCACCACATCCACAAACATCCCACTCCCTCCACCACCGACGCTCAGTCGCAGCAGTGTGTACTATCTACAAGATGCACTGCAGAAATTCACCAAAGATCCTCAGGAAGCACCTTCCAAACCCATGACCCACTTCCATTGAGAAGGACAAGGGCAGCAGATACATGGGAACACCACCACCTCTCTCCAAGTTCCACTCACCATCCTGATTTGGAAATATATCACTGTTCCTGGGTTAAGATCCTAGAATTCCCTCCCTAAGGACATTGTGGGTCAACCCACAGCACACGGACTGCAGTGGTTCAAGCAGGCAGCTCATCCCCACCTTCTCAAGGGGCAACTAGGGACGGGGAATAAATGCTGGGCCCAGCCTGAGATGCCCACATCCAACAAATGAATAATTTTAAAAAGTCTGGTTGAAGTCCAGTGTGTAGTTCCGAGGAAGGGTCACCGGACCCGAAAGGCTTTCCCTCACGGATGCTGCCAGACCTGCTGGGCTTTTCCAGCAACTTTGTTTTTGTTCCTGATTTACGGCATCCACAGTTCTTTCGGTTTTTGTGCAGTTCTGGTCACCACATTTTAGGAACGATGTGGTTGTGGTAGAGAGAGTGCAGAGGAGATTCACCAGGATACTGCCTGGGCTGGAGTCTCTGAGCCAGGAAGGGCGGTTGGAGAGGCTGGGCTTGTTATTATCGGAGCAGTTAAGGTTGAGTGTGGACCTGACACAGGTGCATAACCTTACAAAGGGCATCAAAAAGGTCAACAGAAAGGCTTTTTCTCCCAATAGCAGAGGCATGAATAACCAAGGGGCATAGTTCAAAGGTCAGAGGTAGAAGACTAAGCAGAGAATTGACGGGGAATGCTTTCACCCAAAGTGTGGTGGTGAGCCTGGACCCCTCAGTCTGAAAGGAGAGTCGAGTCAAAAACTGCTATTTGAGCAGGATTTAGTTAAAACCATAAGAAATAAAACAGCATTAGGCCACTCTGTCCCTCAGGCCTACTTCACCATTTAGTGAATCATGGCTGACCCGGCATTCCTCTATCCTGCCCTTTTCCCCGTGACCCTCAATTCACTAACTGATAAGAATCTACCTATCTCAGCCTCAAATATACACAAGGACTCTGTCCGCACAGCTCTCTGTGGCAAGGTCTTCCAGAGACACTCAAACCCTCTGAGCCAAATAAAGTCCTTCTCACCTCAGTCTTAGATTATTCTGAGATATCCCGTCTAGTTGTAGACTGTCCCATGAAGAGAAACATCCTGTCCAGCCCCTTAAAAATCCAATGTTTCAGTGAGATAATCTTATTCTTCTAAACTTCAGGGAGTAGAGTCCCAACCTGTTTAGCCCTCTGAGCCAGAAGGTGGAAAGTGGGATTGGTGTCAGTTCGCTGTTGACCAGTACAGACATTATGGGCCTGTGCTGTAAACTTCTCTTAACCAATAATGGTGATCTTGTCAGTGATGCTGATACTTTAAAACAATCCATGACTTATCAGAAGTGCTAGTGAGTTTTTGTTGTTTTTGTTTTTTTTTTAGTCAATAGTTACCCCTCAAAAAACACAGTTTTTAGAAACTGTAATCTGGAATCTTGCTGTGTACATATTGGCCTCCTGTCAGTTGTATCAATACCTTGACTGCATTTAAAAAAAAAACCCACTGGAGTACTGGTAACATGGTGTGAAGCTTCATGCACACAGCAGGTCAAGCAGCATCAGGGGAGCAGGAAAGTTGATGTTGCGGGTAGAGACCCTTCTTCAGAATTTCTGCATTTCGATGCGAAACGTCAGCTTTCCTGCTCCTCTGATGCTGCTTGGCCTGCTGTGTTCATCCAGCTCCACACCTTGTTATCTCAGATTCTCCACAATCAGCAGTTCCTACTATCACTGGAATACTGGTTGAGGGGCTGGTTTCTGAAAGGCGCTACAGAAGTATAAACATCGGAACAAGAAGGTTGAGAGGTGACTTAATTGAAATATATAAGATAATCAGAGGGTTAGATAGGGTGGATAGTGAAAGCCTTTTTCCGAGAATGGTGACAGCGAGCACGAGGGGGCATAGCTTTAAATTGAGGGGTGAAAGATATAGGACAGATGTCAGAGGTAGTTTGTTTACTCAGAGAGTAGTAAGGGAATGGAACGCTTTGCCTGCAACGGTAGTAGATTCGCCAACTTTAGGTACATTTAAGTTGTCATTGGACAAGCATATGGACGTACATGGAATAGTGTAGGTTAGATGGGCTTGAGATCGGTATGACAGGTCGGCACAACATCGAGGGCCGAAGGGCCTGTACTGCGCTGGAATGTTCTATGTTCTAAATAATCAGAGCTGACTAGGAATGTTGGTTGTTTTTGCTGCCTCAATCTCCAAACTGTCAGAAAACCTTTTTTAAAGCACGCGTATCAGAAAGCCTGGAGCTGGTTTTAATTCTGCTGTCTTCTTCCTAACAGGGAGCTTATGGAACCGTCTTGGCAAACCCCCAGGGAAGACTGAGAAGATTGTGGAGAAAGAGGCAGAGAAAGAGCCAGCCACAGAGAAAGAGGAGGAACAAGTGGTGAAAGAAGAAAAGGATGAGGATGATGACACTGAGCTCCAACGTGCATGGGGTGCTCTGATCAGAGAAAAGGAGCGATCACACAAGAAGAGTCGATTAGACAACCTCCCCTCGCTGCAGATTGAAATTAGTCGGGAGAGCTCCACCTCGGACAGTGAATCTTGACCTCTCAAAGCCCTGGCCACGAACTCTGACCCACCACAGAGAGAAATGGCTGCTCACTGGGCACATATACACAGTTGGCCAGGTCCTGAGCTGAAAACAGACACTTGTATTTGGAACAAACTCACCCTGAAATGTTACTGTTTACCTTCCAAGCTGAATTAAATTTAATCTTGAAGCCAAGTTGTAGGCTGAATTTATTTCACAGTCATTGTTTGCCAGCACTGGAATCCAGGTGAGACCCCTTTCTGTGCATTTCCCTCCCCTCTCTCGATCCAGTTGGGTATCTGGGTTTGACAACTCGACTGGATCCTGCTTCGTGTCAATGTGGCTTGTATTTCTAGATGTTCTAGAAATGTAGTCTGTTAGAAGCTGTTTCTTTCCAGTGTGGAGCACGAGATGCTTCCGTTCTCTGTTTGACCATTTATTACTCTGGCATTGTACTCAGTGGGACTCTACAATGCTGCCCAATACCCTGAGCATTCTGCCTGATCAAGCTCTAGTACTGAGGTGTTGTTCTAGTAAAGAAATAAAATCGGAAGTTGTTGGAAAAACTCAGCAGGGTCTGGCAGGAGAGAGATAAACAGTTAATATTTTGAGTCTGCTATATGTCTCATTTGGGAGAGAGGCCAGCTAGACTGTGGTCTATCACTGCTTTTATTTCTGATCTTTACCACCTGCGATATTTTGTTGTGGAGGTATTCTGTGTCCTGTGCTGTATTCCTGACCCTTATTGTAAGTTTTGCTGCATTTGATGCGATCAAGTTGAATCTAATAACGCATTTTGACAATCAACCTCATCAGCTCAGTCAGGTTTAAGCATGTGTTAAAGGAGCTGAGAACTAGAGAGATTAAGAGAGGGAATTCCAGAGTTTGGGATCCAAACAGCCCAAGTGGAGTAGTTCGAATCAGTGACGCTCAAACCTCCTGAATTCAAGGTGCACAGAGCTGCTGAGAGCTAGAAGAGATTTCAAAGATGGGGTTAGGTGAGGTCTTGGTGGGATTTGAAAACAAGGAGGGGAATTTTTAAAATTAAGGTGTCAGTTAACAAGGTATCCATAGGGTCGTTGAGCACAAAATAAAATTACCAGGCGATGGGGATAGAATGGTCCAAGGTCGCAGTGCAGTCCAGGGTAGAAGGAGTCACCAGTTTTGGGAAATACAGAGTTCAAGTTCTCACTCTTGTCCTTTCATAGATCATAGAATCCCTACAGTGTGACAACAGGCCCTTCGGCCCAACAAGTCCACACTGACCGTCGTCCCACCCAGACCCATCCCCTCATAACCCACCTAATCCACACATGCCTGGACATTGGCAATTTATCATGGCCAATCCACCTAGCCCACACATTTTTGGACTGTGGGAGGAAACCCACACACACAAGGGGAAAATGTGCAAACTCCACACAGACAGTTGCCCAAGGGGACTTTGTTCAAAATCAGGCCCAGTTACAGACATGGGGCTGGTGTGTTTAGTAGGAATTGACCAAGCTGGATTCTCATGTCGTTTTTTGTACTTGATGTCGAGTATTGTTAGGATCAGCGCTAATCTTTTGTGTTCTGATACCGTGCCCAGAGTATTGTTTGAGGAATGTATGCAGGTCTGAGGTTTGATTGAATTATCGGGGGCGTTCAGGAGGAAACATCATTTCTGATGAACTCACTGCTTGATTCTCTATACCTACAGCAAAGCACTCTGTACACAGTGACAGGCTCTCAACTGTGGCAACCATCAAAGAAAACCTTGATTTATACCTTTCCCGATATCTGCAGGCAGTTTTTAGCAGGAGTGCTGCCTAACAGTGTGGTGATCATGAATCATTCATTGCTGCAGCCCAGTAGTTTCAGGCTTAATGTTTTCAGAAGGATTTGAATACCTATAGTACTTTTTCACCCGTTGTGATATAGGAGATCTTACAGTCACAAATGGAAATTCAAGAATGATCAGTTCAACTGTTGTAACGACACTAGAGAGAATCCTCTTACTTCTTGAATCTTGATTGCTTGGGATCTTTCTCATCCATCTGAGAAAGCAGGCAGGATCTCGGTTTAACATAACCTCTGATAGTGAATCACTGTCTCGGTTCCCCATCTTCAAACAGTGACAGCAGCACTTCAGAATGGTTTCAATGATTGTAGAGTGTTGGTACAAGAGCAGGTGGGGAATGATTTAAACATACAATTGGTTTCTAACATAATTTTCACACCTCACCTTTATTGTATCAACTGAACAGGCTGGGGAATTGGAAGCCAATGTGAGTTGAAGATGGGTGTTGATGAACACAGGAAAGATCGATTTGAGTCAGTTGGCACCCATGGGGCACAGCTTTGGGCTCAGGTTCCCTCATGAGGGATAAACTAATGTCCTTGAAAACTCTTCCCATTATACAGCACCTTCAACCTGGGTGTCACAGTCTAAGAATAAGGGTTAAGCCATTCAGGACTGAGATGAGGCAGAATCTCTTCACTCAGAGTCGTGAACCTGTGGAATTCTCTCCCACAGGAAGCTGTTGGGACCTGTTCATTAGATATATTCAAGAAGGAGCTGGATGTGGCCCTGCAGTTAAAGGGATCAAGGGGAATGGTGAGAGGATGGGAATGGGATATTGAAATTGCATGATCAGCCATGATTGGACTGAATGGTGGTGCAGGCTCAAAGGGTCGAATGGCCTACTCCTGCACCTGTTTTCTGTGTTTTGTGTAGAAACAAGAGGGTTAGTGTTTACAGAGCACCATCCAAACTTTTAACCCAAGCAAACTGTAGCATTTGTGGAGACATTTCAGTCCAGTTACCCTTTATCAAAATGGACAACAGATGGTTGGCTCAGGGGTGGTAAATAGAGTGCATGGAAATCAAGTCCAGAGATAGAGGAACAGGCAAACAGAAATTGCTAATGCTAAACCCTGAGAGAGAAACACCAGGAGTGTGCTAATAGGAAGTGTGAACAGACGATAACAGGGACCACGAGGGAACAGGACCTGGGGAGTGTGAGAATGGGTGATACACATGGGGGCAGGTGCTCTTGCTCTGAAATTGTTAAACTCAGTGGGGGGGGGGGTGCTCCTGAGGACTGTAAGGTACCGACATGGAAGATGAGGTATTGTTCGTCCAGGTTGTGTTGAGATTTTCTGGAGCACAGCAGCAGACCCGAGACAGAAATATTGGTGTGGGAACATGGTGCGGGGGGCACGGTGTAGGCAGTGTTGAAGTGGCAGGCAACTGGAATCTCGGTCATTTTTATGGTAGAGCTTACGTGTTTGGCAAAGTGATCACCCAGTCTGTGTTTTGTATTCCCAACGTAGAGAAGACCACAGTGTGAGCAGGAATACAGTAGACTAGATTGAGTGAAATGCAGGTAAATTTCTGCTTCACCTGGAAAGTGGGTCTGGGGCCTTGAATAGTGAGAAGAGGTAAATGGGCAGGTGTCATCCCTTCTGCAATTCCATTGGAAGGTTCTGTGGGGAGTGAGGAGGTTTTGAGAGTGGAAGAGGAGTGGGTTACGGTGTCCTGGAGGGAGCAGTTCCTGCAGAATGCTGACAAGGAGGGGAGTGCATGTCTGGTGGATGCCTTCTGGTAAGGATAGGGGGAAAACAGCTTATACACCCTTGGATGCAGATGGTTGTGAGGTGGAAAGTGAGGACAGTAGAGACCCTATTGTTGTGGGAGGGAATGGAATGGAAGGTGTGAGGCCAGAAGTACAGGAAATGGGTTGCACACAGCTGTCAATCACAGTAGTGGGGAATCCTTGATTGAGAAAAAAAAGTGGACATTCCTGGGGCCCCTTCTGGAAAGTAGCATCAACAGAACAGATGTGACAGAGACAATGTAACTGAGAGAATGAATGGAGTCTTTACAGGAAGCAATGTGCGAGGATGAATAGTCCAGGTAACATTGGGAGTCTGTGGCTTTGTAATGGATATGCAGCACGAAAACAGATCCTTCAGTCCAATCTGTCTATGCTGACCAGTTATCCCAAATAAATCTAGTCCCATTTGCCAGCATTTGGTTCATATCGTTTTAAACCCTTTCTACGCATATATCCATCCAAATGCCTTTTAAATGTTCATAGAACATAGAACATTACAGGACAGTACAGGCCCTTCGGCCCTCGATGTTGTGCCGACCTGTCATACCGATCTCAAGCCCATCTAACCTACACTATTCCACGTACATCCATATGCTTGTCCAATGATGACTTAAATGTACCTAAAGTTGGTGAATCTACTACCGTAGATAATGGGAACTGCAGATGCTGAAGATTCCAAGATAATAAAATGTGAGGCTGGATGAACACAGCAGGCCAAGCAGCATCTCAGGAGCACAAAAGCTTTTGTGCTCCTGAGATGCTGCTTGGCCTGCTGTGTTCATCCAGCCTCACATTTTATTATCTTGGAATCTACTACCGTTGCAGGCAAAGCGTTCCATACCCTTACTACTCTCTGAGTAAAGAAACTACCTCTGACATCTGTCCTATATCTTTCACCCCTCAGTTTAAAGATATGCCTCCTTGTGCTCGCCGTCACCATCCTAGGAAAAAGGCTCTCCCTATCCACCCTATCTAACCCTCTGATTATTTTATATGTTTCAATTAAGTCACCTCTCAACCTTCTTCTCTCTAATGAAAACAGCCTCAAGTCCCTCAGCCTTTCCTCGTAAGACCTTCCCTCCATACCAGGCAACATCCTAGTAAATCTCCTCTGCACCCTTTCCAAAGCTTCCACATCCTTCTTATAATGCGGTGACCAGAACTGTATGCAATACTCCAAGTGCGGCCGCACCAGAGTTTTGTTCAGTTGTCATTGTCCCAGCCTCTGGCAGCTTATTCCATTCATGCACCACCCTCTGCGTGAAGAAGTTGTCGTCCCTTTTATGTCTTTCCACCTTAAGCCGATGCCTCTCTAGTTTTGGACTCCCCTACTCTGGGGAAAAGACCTTGTCTATTTACCCTATCCACGCCCCTCCTGATTGAATGAATCTCTATAAGATCACCCATCAGCCTTCGACACTCCAGGGAAGATAGTCCCAGTCTATTCAGCCTCTCCCTGTAGCTCAAACCCTCCCACCCTGGCAACATCCTTGTAAATCTTTCTGAACCCTTTCAAGTTTCACAACATCTTCCCAGAGCACAGGCACCAGGGTTGCACATGGTATTCCAAATATGGCCTAACCAAAATCCTGTACAGCTGCAACATGACCTCTCAACTCCGATAGTGAATGCACTGACCGATAACTGCAAGTGTACCAAACATCATCTTCACTGCCCTGTCTACCTGTGACTCCACTTTCAAGGAATCCGCACTCCAAGGTCTCTTTGTTCAGCAACATGGTAAGCTCCTGGGAAGTGAAGTGCACAAGTCCTGCCTTTTCAAAATGCAGCACTTTATTTAAGTGGGAAAAGGGGAGAAAAAAATTGAGTCAGAGGAGGATGAAATAAATTCCGTGGGACAAGAACAGGCTAAAACAATGGGTCTGCCTGGGCAGTCCTGTGTGTGGATTTTGGTAAGAAGGTAAAAGTGGGCTGTAGGAGTCTGGGGACCATGAGGTTGTGGGTGGAAGGAGCTCCCAGACGAGATTAGTGACAGTTAGGGACACAATAGTTTGATGGCGGGGTCATGGTCCAGTGGGAGATAGAAGGATGTGTCCGAGAGTTGGTGCTCAGCCTCTGCAATGCAGGTGTCAGTCTGCCAGCCAACGACAGGATCATTCTTGTTGGCAGACTTAATTACAAAGTCAAGGTTGAAATAGAATCATTTCAGAGGAAAATAGGTTCAAATGGGTGGAGGGGGGCACAGAAATTAAGGAGATTAATGTCATGTTGATTAGAATAGTCAGGTTGTTTTTGACTGGCACAGACTTGATGGGCCGAATGGCTTCTTCTTTTGCTATAGGCCTCTGACAGTTCTCGATGAAAAGGGTGTGTTCAGGTAAAAGGCAAGGGGGAGTGATCCAGATGAAGGGAGAGTGTTGGAGGTGGGCAAGGAGGTCTGTGGGATGGGGAGAGGACTTTTGTCTGAAGAAATGGGCAGGGAGGTGACGGCGACGGGAGAATTGTTCAACATTACATTGTACCTGAAATTCATCAAGGTGGGCATGGGGGTTAAAACAAAGGTCATTGCTGAGTACAGAAAGTTCAGCATCAGAGAGCGGAAGGTCAGTAGAAACGGGAAATACACAAATGGGGGAGGTGGTTGGGAGAAGGGATGGAGTCAGAGCAAAGGGGATGGGTGGAAGATTCCGGAGGAGTGTAGGTAACTCTAAATTGTTGCATTTTGCATTCCATCATGCCTGAAAGGAATAGAAGACGTTTCTTGTTGCAACATCAGCAGATGGAATGGAATGGCCGGGGCGGGGGGGGGGGGAGGATGGGTGGTGAGGGCAGCTCTGAGCCAGCATGAGGCATTGATGATGGAGAGTGTAGTCACGAGTGCGTATATAGCACAGACTGTGGATCTCAGAATGCAACAAGAACAGCTATCTGAGGAGTGTTGCACACCATAGACTTACTTCCAATCCTGGGTGGATTCAGAACATGAAGGATGTAACTTGAGGTGGAACCTATGTGGGGTGATTCTGAGCCACAGGCAGTCACTGAAGAATGAAAAGAGCCTTTGGAAGCGAGTTTTAGCAAAGACTTTGTCAAACACCAGGAATGACAATGAATCTAATAGCAATTAACAATAAGAAAGAAGTCCTGTTGGAGAAAGGAGCACATCTTCAAGGAGAGCATACTTGGAAGAGATGTGCCAATGAATTCAAAACTGAAATAAAACAAAGAGCTGGATATATGAAATTAAAAAAGCAGGGAATGCTGGAGAAACTCAGAAGTTACTTTGATCGAACGTAAATAGGAGAAATATTTACAGATTACAAACTAAAAGACCAGAAGATTTTTTAAAAATCTAATTAAGAACTAAGTCATTAAAAGAGAAATGCAGAGCCAGGTGATGTGTTGTTTAAGGAGGATGTTCTCACTGGTGCGTGAAACTGGAACTCGGGTGGGGGGGGGGGGGTGGGGGGGTGGGGAGAGAAGAGTTGTGGCCTCAGAATAAACTGGAGCAGATTTAGGTCTGAGTCAAGCAGAAACTTCTTCACCCAAAGGGTTGTGAATCTGTGGAATTCCTCATCCAGTGAGGCAGTTGAGGCTTCCTTGTTGAATGTTCTTAAGGTAAAGATAGTTGAACAGTAAAGGAAATAAGGGTTATCAGGAGTGAGGGCGGTAAGTGGAACTGAGACCATGAAAAGATCAGCCATTATCTTACTGAATGGTGGAATAGGCTCAATGGGCCAGATGGCCTACTCCTGCTCCCATCAATGTTCATATGCACCTGGGAGCTGGTGGACCCCACTGTGGCTCATAGTGACCACATCTATAGCAAGTGTTGGTTGCTTGAAGAACTCTGGCTCAGAGTTGATGATGTGGAGCCTGAGTATTGAACACTGCAACATGTAGAAGTGGGAGAGAGTTACCCAGACGCTGTGTTTCAGGAGGCAGTCACAACTTTGAATTTGGTCAGTCGTCAGGGATAGGAGGGTGTGACTATGAGTGAGGCACTTAGAGGGGTCCAGAAGGTAGTGCTGAAGGAGTCTCAGCTCTTGATCTTGTCTAACAGGTGTGAGATTCTTTCTCCCTCTGGATTTTAGTGTCGATTATTTAGTGTCGAATGAGAGTGTGAGTAGTTATATGGTAAGATAGGGCTGAGACAGTACAGCTTCCGTAAGGGGAGGTCGTGCCTGACAAATCTGTTAGAATTCTTTGAGAAGGTAACAAACAAGTTGGACAAAGAGCACCCAAGCTGACATGGTCTATTTGGATTTCCAAAAAGCCTCTGATGAGGTGCCACACAGGAGACTACTAAATACTTAGACTGGATACAAAGGATCTGAGGGCACTGTTGCTAAGTTGCAGATGACACAAACATGGGTGGAGATACAGGTAGCGTTGAAGAAGCAGAAAGACTGCAAAATGTCTTAGAATGGTAGGAGAGTTGGCAAAGAAGTGGCAGATGGAATACATGTGGCAAATGTGTGAGGTTATGCACTTTGGTAGGAAGAATAGAAGCATAGACCATTTTCTACATGGGGAAAGGCTTCAGAAATCTGAAGCACAATGGGTTTGGGAGTCCTAGTTCAGGATTCATTTAGAAAGAATACAAGAGCAGGGTTGTAGTGCTCAGAGTGTATAATGCGCTGGTCAGACAGCATTTGGAATGCTGTGAGCAGTTTTAGCCTCAGTATCGTGTTGGACGTGTTGGCTTTGGAGGGAGTCCAGAGAAGGTTTACAAGACCCCAGGGATGGAGGGCTTGTCATGTAAGGAGCAGTTGCGGACTCTGGATCTGTACATGATGGAGTTTAGGATAATGAGAGGGGGGGATCTAATTGAAAATTACCAAGTACTGAGAGGCCTGCAGAGTGAATGTGGAGATGATGTTTCCACTAGTCAGAGAGACTAGGACATGAGGGCCAGCCTGAGAAAAGGGATGAGCCTTTAAAGCTGAGATGAGGAGGAATTTCTTCTGTCAGAAGTGGTTATTCTGTAGAACTCATCACTGCAGAAGGCTGTGGAGGTCAAGTCATTGAGTGTCTTTAACACAAATAGATGGGATCTTGATTTGTAAGGGGATCAATGGTTAAAAGAGAAGGCCTCTAAGGACACGATGAGCTGAATGGCCTATTTCAGCTCCTGTATACACACACACACACACACACACAGAGTCATATATACATAGACACAGATATACAATCATAAATACACACTGACATACACACACATGCACATGGAGGCAAATATATACTGTCATACACATTGACACACACATTGGCATTGAAACACATGGATACATACATGCGTGTATGCAGAGACACAGATGCATACATATGCACATATACCCACCAACACAGTTCTGTACAAACTCCCGTCTCCCAGGAAGAGAAACTGGCAAAAGCCGTGGCTAAACTTTCTTTCTGAAAGGGGCAGCATTGAGGTCAGTGCTAGGAAAATGTTTTGAGGGAAAGTTAAAGCTCCTTGTTGTTTCCTCTCCTTCAGTCCAGAGCCACTCCCTGTCCTCCGATTATTCTTGCAGTGAGTAACTGCCCAGTGCCTATCACCCAGGCAGCTACTGCCCAGAGGTGTGGAGAGTCGGGACATCAGGTGGCTAATAAAGAGGGAGCAGTTGAGAAGGAGATCCAGCAGAGAGGAACTCCAGTGGTTCATAAAACAGCCAAGAAATGGTCAGCCCCATCAGGAAGCAAGGGGTGAGATGTGTTAAATTCACCAAAGAAGTGATTTCTAACTAATATTTTTGGCAGGTTCCTGACCACATAGGTGTATGAGAGGCACTCATTTGTAGTCATCTACACATTGGTTCACAGGTCCGGCAAACAGATGAGGGCTCAAGCAAACATTTTAATAGAAATGATTGGATATTTTCAAGGCTACAGGGAAAGAAAAGGAGAGTGGAAAAAATTGGACACATTCACAGAGCCAACACAGGCATGATGGGTGGAATGTATTGCTGTATCATTCTACCAGTTAATATGTCACCAATAGAATACACACATGCAGACAGCCTTTGATAAGCACTGACAAATAGGAAGACAAATACAAACGTATGTACAAGACTTGTATATCTAGATGTACACAACAGTAATAGCTTGCAACAAAAACAATTGCTGGAAAATCTCAGCAGGTCTGACAGCATCTATGGAGAGAAAGCAGGGTTAATGTTTCAGATTCAGTGACCCTTCTTCAGAACTAAAAGGTCATTTCCCAGCTATTTCTGTTTCTATTCCTGATTTCCAGCATCCACAGTTCTTTGGGCGTTTAAAAAATTTAATAATAGCTGGATTTATAAATGTCCTTCCAAATGGACAATTTCCAAAGTCACTTTAAAAAGGCACAATTAGATAAAAGTGTACAGACCTCATTAAAAAAATCTATTAGAACTGATGGCCAAAAGCTTGCTTAAATAGGGAAATTTTCACAACAGTCTTAAAGGCTGTGAGAGGCAGAGCTGGAAAGAGAGAATTCCAGAGCCAGGCAGCTGACGCCCCCATTAGCCGAACCAAAAAGTGGGTGATGCCAAAATCCCTGGTGGCAGTGCAGATGGAAGAGGTTGCAGAGATAAACAGTGAGCGTTTTTAGTGTTTCAACAGAACCGGTGGAGTGAGAGCCAGGAGAACGGGACAGGGTGTATGGTGTTAGGTTATAGGTGGGAGGAATCTTATGTGGAACTGAAACGAAAGGAAATTTTGAGTATCTGCGGATGTAGAAATAGTTAATGCTTCAGGCTAACTAAATTCATCTCAGGAGAGCGTAATAGACTGGTCATTGGATCAGTAAAGTTTAAATGAGAATTTCCTCTGTTAAACGGATAATTGAAACTCAGTAGCTTCGAATCTTAATCCTTCAACTCAGCTTCTCACACTGACAAGGAGCCTGCCTGATGAATCTCAGCTGCAGAACTTCAAAAGTGTTCGGAGTAACAAATGACACGTGTGTTTCCTCAAGGGCAGGTAAGAGAAACACAAAAATTAAGGAAAGATAAAACGAAGTCTAGGAAGAGCAAGTCGAAATCCAGAATAGACAGTCTCCCAATGGCAGCTTGCTCCTATATGACCCAGAGGCGATAGGGTTTTAACATTATCATTGGTCTTCATTGAAAAAGATCACTCCAGCCCACCAAACAGACGTGACAGTCCATAGAGTGATCACCACACTCTGGCATGCTACTGGGGTGCAGACATGCTCAGCTTACTAGTCAAAAATGGTCACTTGAAAAAAAAGATCTTGTGCAGTCACCAAAATCCACACAGTTGAGCAGATAGTAGGTTATGCCAAGAGACATGGCCAGGCTCAAATTCCTGTGAATGTGATGACTCTAAGTCTCCATTGAAAGTTCTTTGAGATGAAGGGTTAGACATCATGCCAATGGTCTCTTTCCCCAAACACAGCCAAAGGTGAGGCAATTCTGAAAACTGGATCATTGTGTTTACTTCAGAGAATGGGGTCGGTCCAGTGTTGGGGGCACAGTGAGGGGGATACATGGAAGAAGTGGGAGTCAGTGTATGTGGGACGGTCAATGATAAGAGCATGGTGAGTGTGTGGGAAGGTTCAGTGAGGGGGGGATGAGTAACCAGCACCATCAGGAAACATCCCAAGAAACTGACAAGAGTTCTGGTTTAATTCTGCCCCTTTAATGCCTCGGTCATTAGGTTCCATCAGGATAGCACAGTGCCATTCAAGAACAGGGGTGAGCTCAGATTCTGTTCCTGTTCTGTCTTCAACCTGAACTCTTGATGATAGATGGGGGAGTCATGGCTCACCAGCTGGTTGAATATTACACACATGGGGCAGTCATGTTGAAAACAGATCTGGGTTCATGGGAAGGCCCTTGTGGTTAACTACTCTAAACCCAGCAACTTAGAGACCCCAGGGTCAGCTATGACCCACTGGAGTGAAGGACAGCAGAAAAGGTTGAACTGGCTGGAGTCTTCCTTCAGTAAAAAAAAAAGGGCTGATGGCTAAACTTAAAAAAAACTTGACCGTGTTGGCATGGTGATGATCGATGTTTCTAACAGTGTGTTTGGTTAGTAGGGGCTTTAAAACAGTGGGCTATCAAGGTAGTCACTCTTAAACGAATGGGGAATTCAGGAGAAACAGCTTCCTCAGAGTGGGGAGAATGTGGGTTTCACTCCCCTAGGGAGTGGTCAAGGGGAATTGTGTTTAGACATTGAAGTGGAAGCTGCACAGACACAAGAAAGAAAGGAAAAGGAGACAAAGAGAATGGGAACAGTCTTGTGGGGCTCAGCTATAACAATAATTCAATGTAAAATTGAGCTAGGTCTCAAGAAGTTTCTGAGCAACAACTAGTATTTTGAAGAACTACGGCATGATGAGACATTGCTTACTGTGTTGTTTTAATAATCAGCATTTATTGCCCATGTTCAATTACCCAGAGGACAGTGGAGTCAACCATGTTGATGAGAGTCTGGAGTCCCACACAGGCCAGACCAGGTCATGGGTGGCAGATTTCTTACCCTGAAGGACAGGCCAGTCATGAACCAAGTGGGTTTTACAACAAATTGACAATACTTGCAATAGTCATCATCATCAGATGATGACTTCATCAGACCAGAGTTTTATTGAAATCAGGTTCCATTATCTGCCCTGGGGGATTTGAACGCCCATGTCCGAGATAGCGTTCCAGATTTCAATTCCAGTGGCCCCATCATCACAGCACAACCATGCCCAGTGCCACAGAGTCTATGCTTCCCAGCAAGTCTCACTCTAGAATTTGGAACATTCTCTGCAATGTCTGAACAGTGGCACTACAATGATTCTAGCCTGGAGAGGAGATAGAACACAACACCTTAACACAGAGTACTCCACAAAATTATGACCACCCCTACCCTCCATCCCACTAGTCACTTCATACTGCCAACAATCACTAGGCAATTTTGAGTCCGAACCTGTGGAGGCAGCTTTCCTCTGTATCTAAGTCTATGCTGTACCTAGTTCTGGACTGTTTGATGGGGACAGTGCAGAGGGAGCTCTGTTCTATGTCTAACCCCATAGTGTTAGCGTCCTTGCAGCGCTTGATGAAGGACAGTACAAATGGGAGTTTTATTCTAAGTCTAAGCAATGTTGTGTTCGATAGAAGTACGGTGAAGTGTTGTCTTACATGCTTGCCAGTAACAGAAGGGCACAATGTTACACAATCAAGGCGGCGCAGGGAGAGTTTAATATTACCATTAAAGGGGACAGATAAGACCATAAGCCAAAAGGAGCAGAAAAAAATTAGGCTGATCAAGTCTGCTCTACCATTCAATCGTGGCTGAAAAGTTCCTCAACCCAATTCTCTCACTTTCTCCCTGAAACCCTCAATCCCCCTTGACAATGAAGAACCTATCTATCTCAGTCTGAAATGTTCTCACTGAACTGGCCTCCTCCACCTTCTGTGGCAGTGAATTCCATAGATTCACCACTCTCTGGCTGTAAAAGTTTCTCTTTATTTCCATTACAAAAGGTCTTCCCTTTACTCTACGGCTGTGCCCTCGGGTCATAGTCTCTCCTACAAATGAAAACATCTTCCCAACATCCACTCTGTCCAGGACATTCAGTATTCTGTAAGTTTCAATTAGATTCCACCCCTCCTCATCCTTCTAAACTCCAATGAGTATAGTCCCAGAGTCCTCAAACATCCCTCATCTATTAAGCTTTTCATTCCTGGGACCATTCTCGTGAACCTCCTCTAAACCCACTCCAAGGCCAATACTTCGTTGAGACATAAGCGGGGCCCAAAACTGCACGCAATACTCCCAAATGAGGCCTGACCCACAGCCTTATAAAGCTTCAGTAGTACATCTCTGCTTTTATATTCAAGTCCTCTCAAAATAAATGCCAATATTGCATTTGCCTTCCTGACTTCTGACTCAACCTGCAGGTTTACCTTGAGAGAATCCTGGACTAGAACTCTCAAAGCTCTTTGCACTTCAGATTTCTGAATTTTCTGCCCATTTAGAAAACACTCCCTGCTTTTATTCTTCTTACCAAAGTGCATGACCTCACACTTTCCCACATTGGACTCCATCTGCCACTTTCTAGCCCACTCTAACCTGTCCATAAGACATAGGAGTGGAAGAAAGGCCATTCGGCCCATCAGGTCCACTCCGCCATTTAAATCATGGCTGATGGGTATTTCAACTCCACTTCCCTGCACTCTCCCCCTAGCCCTTGATTCCTTGTGAGATCAAGAATGTGTCAATCTCTGCCTTGAAGGCATCCAATGTCGCAGCCTCCATTGCACTCCGTAGCAATGAATTCCACAAGCCCACCACACTCTGGCTGAAATAATGTCGTCTCATTTCAGTTTTAAATTTATCCCCTCTAATTAAGGCTGTGCTCACGGGTCCTAGTCTCCCCGCCTAACGGAAACAACTTCCTAGCGTCCACCCCTTCTAAGCCATACATTATCTTGTAAGTTTCTATTAGATCTCCCCTCAACCTTCTAAACTCCAATGAGTACAATCCCAGGATCCTTAGCCATTCATCATACATTAAACCTACCATTCCAGGGATCATCCGTGTGAATCTCCGCTGGACACGTTCCATGGCTAGTATGTCCTTCCTGAGGTGTGGGGCCAAAATTGGTCCAAATCCTTTTGCACCCTTGCCATCTCCTCAAAACTACTTGTCACTCCACCTATCTTTGTATTGTCTGCAAACTTAGCCAGAATCCCCACAGTTCCTTCATCTAGATCATTAATGTATTAAGTGGAAAGTTGTGGTCACAACACTGACCCTTACAGTAGGCCACTTGTCACTGGCTGCCATCCTGAGAAAGACCCTTTTATCCCCACTGCCTGCTTTCTGTCAGACAGCCACTCTTCTGTCCATGCTTGTACCTTGCCACCATGGGCCCTCATCTTACTCAGCAGCCTCCTATGCAATATCTTGTCAAAGGCTGTCTTGAAGTCCAGCCAGATAACATCCATCGGCTCTCCTCAGTCTAACCTGCTCTTTATTTCCTCAAGGAATTCTAGCAGATTTGTCAGGCACGACCTCCCCTTGATGAAGCCATGCCAACTTTGCCCTATTTTACCACACTTCCAAATATTCAGGAATCTCATCCAAAACCTTACCCACGACCAAAGTTAGGCTAGTCAGTCTGTAATTTTCCATCTTTTGTCTTACTCCTTTTTAAACAGGGGTGTCACGTAAGCGATTTTCCAGTTCTCTGGGCCCCTCCCTGACTCTAGCGATTCCAGAAAGACCACCACTAACACTTCCACCATCTCCTTCAGAATTCTGGGGTGTAGTCAATCTGGTCCAGGTGATTTATCCACCATCAAGCACATCAGTTTTACTAGCACCTTTTACTTGGTGATAGTCACCATACTCAACGCTACCCTCTTACTATCGAATTTCAGGGAGATTACTAGTGTCTTCCACCGTGAAGACTGACGCAAATAATTATTCGGCTCCTCAGCCATTGCCTTGTCCCCACTATCTCCCCACTGTCATGTTCCAGTAGGCCAATGTCCACTTTTGCCTCTCTTTTGCCCTTTATATTTAAAGAAACTCTTAGTCTTCATTTGTTTTATGGGCTAGCATACCCTCAGATTTAATCTTCTCCCTCCTTATTTCTTTCTTTGTTGCCTTCTGCTGGTCTTTGTAAGCTTCCCAGTCCTCAGGTTTCCACTGCCCTTTGCCACATTATACACTTTTTCAGAAGTCTTCTTCAAAAGTCTGATAAAAGCAGGGAAGGAGCTGTTCTTCAATCTGTTGGTACACGTGTACAAACTTTTATGTCTTCTGCCCGACAGAAAAGGGTAGGAGGTATAACCGGGGTGAGATGACCTTTGTTTATGCCAGTTGCCTTCCCGAGGCAGTGAAAAGTATTGATGGAGTCCGTGGATGGGAGGCTGGTTTGCACCGTGGACTGTAGTTCCTGGTGGTTTCGGGAAGAGGAGTTGCCATACCAGATTGCATCCACTTAGGATGCTCAATGTGGTGCAGCAACGCAAACTGGTAAGGTGTCTTTATAGACGTGGTGAATTTCCCTAGCCTCCTCAGGAAGTACAGGCTTTGCTGTGCTTTCTTCACCAAAAAGCATCAACACGGATGGACCAGGACACACTGATGGAACTTGATGCTTTCAACCATATGCAAACAGAGGCATGCCCTCCACTCTGCTTCCTGAAGTCAATGACCAGCTCCTTTGTTTTGCAGACACTGATGTACAGAGTCTTGACTTTACACCACGCCATTAAACACTTTACCTCCTGCTTGTACTTCTTTGCATCACTGTTCCCAATTCCACCTATAATGGTGGCGTCATCGGCAAACTTATAAAAGGATTTGGTGTGGAATCTGGCCACACAAGTGTGTGTCTCAGTATAGTAGGGGGCTGAGTACACACCCTTACAGGGCAGCAGTTTTGAGGATGGTCAGCTCTGCTTACTAACTGCAGTCCGTTGGTCAGCAAGTTGAGAATCCAGTTACAGAGGGAAGAGCAGACACCTTGGACCTGGAGTTTGGAGAGGAGTTTGTTTGGAATTATGGTGTTGGAAGGCAGAGCTGTAATCAATAAGAAGCTTGTCCTGGGTATCCCTCCTTGTCCAAATGTTCCAGTATTCACAGTCTGCCTTGGAGAGTTGCACCAGTAGGCCATCTACAAGGGATCAAGATTACATGGGGGAGGCTAGAGGTAATTTAAGCTATGTCCAGCTTCATAATTACCAATGTCAGAGCACCAACCAGGAGTCATTGGGGCATGCTGCACCAGTTTTCTTTGGCACTGAGATGATGGCAGTCTTCTTAAAGCAGGTTGGGACTTCAGATCACAGTAGAGAGGTTGAAGATGTCTGCGAATACTCCCACCACATAGTCTGCACAGGACCAGAGCGTGAAGTCAGAGCCTCCATCCAGTCCAGTCATTTCCATGGGCTCACCTTAAGAATTGCGATCTAACACTAGTGGTGACCAAGGGTTCAGGTGCATCTGAGGCTGATTGGACGGCTGACAGAGGACAGTGAAACAATATCAAAGTGACCGAACTTTATGTTCAGCTTAAAAGCATACAGGGAAATGTAACCTGTATCTAACCCTGTGCTGTACCCGTCCTGGACACTGTCAAAGGCAGTTTCTGTTTAAAATAGAGAGCTTAACTATTTCTCTATAACCGCATGCTGTCCCTGTCCTGAGTGGGGGAGTGTACAGAAAACTTTACTTTCTGTTCAGAACAGCAATTCACCTGCACTGCACAGAATCTACTCTACTGTGAGCACCAAATGCAATGTGGTCTCCTCTACGTTGAGGAAACAAAGCAAAGATTGGGTGACCTCTTGACAGAATAACTTTTCTGCTCACAAACACAGAGCTTCAAGTCGCCTGCCACTTTTAACACACCACCCTGTTCCATTCCCTGGCCAACATCTGTCTCAGGACTGCTGCAGTGCTACAGCAAAGCTCAGTGCAAGCTGGAAGAACGCATCTTTCTGCTTGGGAACCCTGTGGCCCTCTGGGCTCAGTAGAGTTCAACAATTTTAGGGCCTCAATTCTACCAAGTCCCAGCCCTCTACCCCACACAGCAGGCCACGTTATCACATAGTAGCTAACAATAGGTAGTGTATAACAGCAGGCTAACAGTCTCCCTTAACAGCTTTTCACCCTCACAGCCAGATTACTATCTACTACTTTGTCTACTCAACTGCTTCTCTGGACTCTATCGCCTTCCCATTCCGTGCACTGTACCATCTGCATATAAACCAACATTTTCCCAGCCACCATCAGTTGAGGAAGGGTACCCAGACCTGGAATGTTAATTCTGATTTCTCTTCAAAGCTGCTGCTAGACCTTGAGATTTTCCAGCAGTTTCTGCTTTTGTTTCAGATTAGAGTTTCTGGATCTAAACACCTTCTGTGTGATTGCAGCTTTTTCACCGCAGGGCTACCTCATGAAGTACTGTGCATCTGCAAGAGGAGACAGGTTTTGTACAAGAGATCCTATGCTAAGTGTGACAGGAAAACGGATGGAACCCTTTCATTCCAGGTAACAATGAAGAGCCAACTATCCCTAATTGCCGTCACACACCAAACAGATGTTTCTGCCTAAATTCACCAGGCCAGAGGTTTAAATGGGATTTGTTTGGCTTAAGAAATGCAGAAATGAAGTGATGCATTTTCACACATGCAATTTGTAAGAAATGTTTAACAATCAGGCACTCGACACCAAACCCCGAGAACGCAGCACACACACTTGGTAGTGATTCCCAACAGTGTGGCGACCTCTCGGCACTGATACCCTGACAGAGCAGCATCACTTCTGAACTGACCCTCCAACAGCGCACTAAAATTACAGCTGAATTTTGCTCACATTTCTAGATTAAATCTCCAAGTGTGTTTTGCACCGACATTTATCAGTGACATTCTTTCCTAGGGAATGGAGAAGGCTCTGATGGACCTGTATTGTAACAGTATCTCTCAACAGCATATCTGCCCAGTGACAGGCATCTTTACTGCTTGATGGAAACACCAAATTCACATATAAGTTGTTCTTTCTGCTCTGTGCTCTCCGAACACCTCCTCGACAATCTGTTTGAGTGAGTAAACATTCATTTCCTTCCCAAGTGTTGAATTCATGCTGGGTGGACTAGTCCTCCATCTACTGGTCAGTTCTTCTCAGTGCAGCAAGCAACCACTGAAGCTGGATAAATCCTGAGGTAGGGTGGGCCTATGACCCTCTAGAGACATGTTACTGCCAGAGGATGAGTACTGAGGATTTTATTGAATGGCAGAGCAGATCCAAGTGGCCAAAAGGTCAACTACTTTTATTTCCTGTGCAGCTAAACGTGCAGGCGGCTGCTGCACTTAGCTACAACGGCAAGTACATCTTAGAAACTTCTCAAAAACATAAGCTTTACTTGACAAGTTGCAAGTCTTCAAGTTTCCCCACCACCTCCCCAACCTCATTCTTGCCACCCAAACAGCTCACATCAAGTACCTTGCACATTACCACATCAACTGGAATCTTTTAGAGTCACAAAACCCCAGGCAGTCAGCATTCATACTTCAGTTTAGAGTGATGTGCCACTTCAGAGACAATGGAATTTTTTATTCAGTAAACCATTCTTAAAGCTGTTCGGCAACTCCTTTAAAAACAAGGGGACAGACCCCTCATTGATGACAATAATGAGCAGCTTCCCCAAAAGTACTGCCTGTGAGGCTGAACCTGCCGCATGACAGAACCCTGGCTCCCAACCCATAACATATTTGAGGTGGCTGCTCAGTGAGGAATCGGAGAGATCAGGATAAGAACTGGAAATGACCAATGTTCCACCCAGACGTTCAATTACCTTTACAGTAGCACTGCTAGCTGAAATGGATATGGAGAGCTGGTAAAAACCAGAGCATGAACAACTAGTATGTTTGGTGAACAAGTGCCATTCTTTTTCCAGGACAAAGGCCAGTCAACATGAAGAACAAAGGGAGAAGTACCAAGTGGAAAAAGTTGATTTCAGTGGCTTGAAATGGAAGTTAAGCTGCCAAGCAAGTGATGAGATGAAGAAATTGATCCATCTTCTGTAGATGTGGTGATCCCCAGTTAATTCTCAACTAGTCTGTCAAGTGCTGCAGTGGCATCAGTTAAGTAGGTCAGGAGAGCTTCTACTGTCAGCATCACAGGCAGTGGCTGTTTGAAGATTCCTCCTCAGATGCTTTACCCACCTCCTCTACTCCTGCACTGAAACCAAAATGCATTGCACTGGCTGGCAAAATGCTTCAACCTGCTTCATGCAGCAAAAGTATTTTTAAAACCAAAGCTGAGCAGCAACTAACCACAACTTCCTTCATCTCAATAAAACTGCAATGCTGGAAATCAGAAACAAATTTTTTTTTGGGGGGGGCGGGGGGGGCAAGAGAGAACAAGTCCGGCAGCACCTGTGCTTCAGAACTGTTCTGAAAGGTCAGTGCCGCCAGACCTAACCCGTTTTTCCAACATGTAATGTTTTTGTTTCTTCATCTCAATCCTCAAGCTTTGATTAGATTCAATGCAAGAGATCTAACCAAGGCAGTTGTAGGTTACATTCTGTACCAGGTGTCTCAATTTCAACAGTTGCAGGCAGTGGTTTCAAACTATAACTTGTACCAAGTTTCCATTCAATTAAGATCTTATTATACCGTTACTAATCAATGTGTGCCAAACACTTAATAAAAAATGCTGGCACTACTTGCATTACTGCCTTCAATTTGTTGCAAAACATAATTTAAAAAACATCAGCACCATTTTCCTTACTCTATAAACCAGATGTTTAAGAAGAGGGTTTCAATTCTCCATGCACCACCAACCCTCAATATTATAGATTTTTAGTTTGGTCTCAGAATATGGGTGATGCCAGCAACATTGTACTTCTAGCACAAACTCGAACTGTCCATGTAACAGCATGGCTTCCATTCAAACCTGGCTACACTTCAAGAGTCAAGTGCTCCCAGGCATTGTTGGTCCTCAGTACTGGAGACGTCAGGGAGCAAAGTTCTGAAGTAACTCTGCTAATAGGCAAGAGTACAAACTACTCACCAAGAACTGCACTTGCAATACTCAAGATGTCTTGGATTCAATTTCACAATTGGACAGTACTTGCTAAACAATGCTGAATGCACTAATAGCTACAGTAACCAATTTAAGATAATCAGTCAAGCTCATAACTCATGATTGTTAGAAGTGACATTCATACAACTCATTCTCTGCAAAAGAGAGCAAACTTAAACTGCACCTTTTTTTGAATTACCCAGAACTCAGTTTTAGATGCTCAATACTCTTTCCATGGTAAGATCGTGGCCAATTACAGTTGATTAATATCCTTTTCTCCAAAGATAAATTGTTATGGTTTGAAGTTAGCATTTTGTGTTTGTTCTGATGAGTGCAAGGCAAAAAGCCTCCGTAACATTTCTCTCCACTGAGCAATAATTGTTAAGTTGCTGCCAAGAACCCTATAGTTTACCAAATATTGTAATTAGTTTGTCATAGATCAGCTATCTGCAATATGCATCACTTAATCCATCAAGTGAATTGCTGTGCTGGATAGTACTTGACAGGTCATTGAAGCAACACCCAGCCAGTATTTGAGCCTTTCAGAAGGAGAGATGCTTTGAGGAATTGGATGCTACACAATATTTAAGGCAGGCCAGTGTCAATCACCATTTTTGCAAGTTTCTGATCAGGAGTAACCCCAAAATGTATGCCAATCACCATAACCCCTCTCCTCTCCAGACTCATCTGTCAACTTCACCAATGCCCTAATTCTATACCACTAGGATTTCAAAAAAGGTTCTTTCCAATTTATTTCTTACACTTGACAGGATTAAGAGCATTTTAGAGGTGAACAATTAACCCATATCCATTAGGTCTCAGTTTCCCAAATTAACCACATTGCCCATAATGGAATTTAGGAGTGGACAATAACATTCGGAGTGTGGTTTCTATGAAAAGAGGGAGAACATTTAAAGGCAGATTTAATTTGTTTTAATACCAGCAGAGGCAGAGTACTAATGCATATTAGTTAATTATCATGAGAAAAAACACTGCTTGAGGCACTGGAATACTGGGTTAGTTTAAACAGTATGATGGAAGTTTTTCTGAAAAACTTAACATAACAGCAATGACAATATTGTCCAAGTTGAAATTGGAGAAGATTTGTACCTTGTGTATGAGATTGCAGACTTGCTCACCAAACCGTGGTTTGGTTGCAGATGTTTCATCACCTTGCTAGGTAACATTGCCAGTGCGCCTCCAGTGAACTGTTGGTGTTCTGTCCCTGCTTGATATTTATGTGCCTTGGTTTGCTGGGGTGGTTGGCATCACTTCTGATTCTGTTTTTCAGTGGTTTGTGTACATAGAGTCCAGTTCAATGCATTTGTTGATGGAGTTCAGGTTGGAATGCCAGGCCTCCAGGAATTCCCTGGCATCTGTGTCTGGCTTGTACTATTATGGAGGTGCTGTCCCAGTCAAATTCCTGCCCTTCTTTGTCCATGTGCATTGCTAGTCACCAAGAAACACGATCAATTCTCACCGGTCTCAACACACACAGAAGGACATCCATAACAGCACAAGTCAGGAGGTATGCCAGGGAATTCCTGGAGGCCTGGTATTCCAAACGTAACTGGACCCAAGTTACAAACCATTGAAAAACAGAACTGGAAGGGATGCCAACCACCTTAGCAAACCAATGCACATAAACAACATGCGCGACAGAACACCAACATCTCACCAGAGCCGCACTGACAATGTTACCGAGAAGGGTGACAAAACATCTGCGATCAAACAGACTCAGCAAGCAAGTTTTCCTAAATGATTTAGAAATTAACACTACAAATATCTTACATTCCAGCTAACACGGTCATATTTAACACCAACACTTAGATCCTACAATTTAATATATACTGCATGTTTTTCTCCCTTATGAATCCAGTTTACCATTTTGGTACCTGTAACTTTATTTACCATACTCAGACAAACATTCGAGTAATCTCACCATTGCACAAGAAGTTGTAGAACATTTTGTTTAATTACAGTAAGTGTTATACAACATACTACAGTGGATCACTGGTGGCAATGCTCATGGAAGTAAGTCATTGCTCATTTGCAGTAAGTCGCAGGAGGCCAGGGCTGAAAAAATTAGAACAATTACGATCAATTACACCAATAGATCACATCAGGAAAAGAGGTGGCGAAAATATCAAAGTAAATAGGAACACAGATGGGAATGTCAGTGGCCAATGGTCAAAAGGCTAAAGAAAAAGGAAACAGAACTATGTGAACAGCCAAGAAAATTATGTGACCTGGGAAAAATGGAGAAAATGTAACCATATTCAAAGACAGTGAAGCAAGTAAATAAAGGATTTTGGAATTTAGAGAAAACCAGCATGCTTTACAGAAACAATGTTAATCGATGGCAAAAGACTCGAAATCAAATTCTTTCACGGCTTGAATAGTCCTCTGTTATACTTTTACTTCTCCAATCTACACCATCTCTGTGATGAATCATGCAAACCATAGGTTCCCTGGAAAAGAAAGATCTCAATGACACTTCCTGATTTACACATCCAACACTAGTAGCTCCTTCCTAGAATGTCACATTCAAGCCTGGCTTTACTCACCAAGCCATCTTCCACATATAATCCTTCAAATTTTGATCCTGTGATATTAAATTTACTGGTCTACTGTTTTCATTCAGAGTTCAACGCTTAAAATAACAATTTAGTTACCAATTATCTAGTGTATCACCCAAATTAAGATAAAATTCAAGCTTCCATCCAACGAGCATTGCTCCCTCCTTTTGCTTAATATTTTGATATTTCTTATGCCTGTTTCTCAGTTCAAATAGATCACCAATTACTAATTACTCTAGCTGAAAGGTTCACTTTTCTCCCCCCATACTCTTGATTCAAAACCTAGGAGGTACTGAAACACTACCAACACTGCCTTTGCTAAGTGATTACCTTCATTCTCAAAAAACTGAACACACACATTTCATCAGCCAATATCTTTGACATTATTTTAGCTGGGCTCAATTAAGTCTTCATTATGTTCTCTACTCTAATTGATTGCACTTGCTTTATTTTTCCTGTGCAGCTTTTCCAAAAATTCATCAGGAACAGGCTTCTTATTACCAGAAACTGAGCAGTAGGAAATTGTCTCCAACCATCAAGTGACCTGCTCCCCTTTGAAGACATTTTGCTGAAAAATTAACCACAGCTTTAATGGTTGTATTCAACAGCCCTTGCAGTACCATTTCAAGATTAGTCCTTCTCCTCCCTTTTCAGCCATTATTTCATCTTTACTTCACAATACATTAAGTTAGTGGTGAAAACATAACATTTACTTAAATAAATACTTATTTTATTTGATTTGGTAGCTCGGATTCATAAACAATTCCTAGGCAGACAATCTTAATTTTAAGCAATGCAATGCATACAGATCAAGGGAAAGATTCTCCTCAAGCTTGAGGTGATTTCCAGCTAATGTCTATTGAAGACAATTGCCCCAGACATCACAGCTGTGGTCACTGGATACAGAATAGGTTTTGGCTACAGCTCTAAACTAAGGAATGAAGGTAACCTAATCAAATAGCACTGCTAAAGAAATGGCAAAAATGTACAGGCTTGGGACAAGAGCAGAACTTACTCCACTTCATACACTTAAGCATTTTCTTTTTGCCAAAGTAGCAAAGGATTGTTGATATCAGTAAAACTGTAAGCAGCATCAACTGTTTCAGGAGGGGAAAGGCAATCACATCATCTCAAACATCAACCCAGTACAACAGCCAGGGTGTAATATGGGGAGGCTAGGCTGCACTGGATTCTTCACATCATACTAGCGTCCAAAACCACTGCCAGGTAATACCAGCTTTCCAACAAAATATTTTAAGTCAGCTTAACTAAAACACAAGCAATGTCAAAAGGTTCTCTTACTTCTCTCACTCCCTACAATCTTACTTCCAATGCTGGCATCAAGACCAAGAGCATATGTAAGATAGTAACAGCAACACTCCTCCCTTCATTTAATCTTCCTATTCACTGTGTTCTCTTCTCAATGTCTGCAAAACAAACAGGATAAAACAGCAAGAGATCTTAATTTAGGTTCTTTTATTTAAGTTTAATATTAATCCATGCTGTGTTTCAGTAAGAAGGATACAGATCTGTATCGGTGGCTCCAGTCAGATATATCCAGTAGTACAAATTAGCTTCAAGTTACACATACTGAACAAAGAGAGAGAAAGAGAAGGGGTGGGGAGAAAAAGGAGGAGTGGGTAGGAAAAAAACAAAACTTGTTTTAAGCATGCAGGCTTCAACAGCAGCTCAAACATGACCTGCTCTGCCAGGATGGACAAAAAAACAGCAAAGGACTATCTATGGATTGTAACTGTCATCTGCCATCTTTAGGATTAAAAGCACTGAAGAAAAACACTGCACATCAGGCTCACAGACTTTGAGCAAGCTATTTAAACTGCTCACAAAAAATACAGTTGTATTTGTTTAGCCACACTAGTTGCTGCAAGTACTTTTTTGGGGAATAAAAGATAAGCAAACCAACAGCATGCAGTTGCTAAGAGGGTTAAGATGGATTGGTGTGTTGCAAGAAGCACAACACACAAAGGGCTATTTTGTGGGGAGGCGCTCACGGCACACAGGCTTGTCTGACATTCATTGCAATTCATGACCAACCGCCAATTCAAATTCAATGCTCAGATCTCAACTGGTTAAAGTAGTGCAGGGATGAACTAATCAACGCTGCATTAGGTAGAATTGAGCAGTTGTTTTAAAACGATTTCCGAATAACTGTGGTAGCTAGTCAAGAAAGCAGGTCCCAGTTAAACATCCATAGAGAGACAGCATTGCTTTTAGATTTTATTTTAAACAAGTAAAAAATAAAAATAAAAAACAAAAATAATCCTCGGAACCCAAATGGGCAATAGCTAATTCTGAGGTCCAGCACCAACATCAAATTTACTGGTTCTCAGCTTGGACTAGGACTGTGGGGAGGGACAGGAGAGGGGCAGACAGGGTCTTCTCATTCGCCATGTCTTCTCACTGATTGTCGTCATCAACATCTTGCACCACATCTTTACTCTGTTCCTCACCTGTACAAAAAGGAATGAGGCAAGAGGAAAGACAATCAATTTATATACACCAGCTGCACAACTAACTAACCAGCTACAGCCTCCCGAGCAGCAACTTTCACAGATAACATGCAGCATTTTCAAGATTAGCTGTTGCATTCCAGCTGCTGAAGCCATGGTCAATTTGCTCCAACCCACCTTCCACTTATGGCTTTGTCATTCTTCAACCCTGAGAAGCAGGCTACATTTTAACTTTATTCAGTTTTGTTTTAAAAAGATGATCAGTATGCACCACCCTAAAAACCCAACATTAGGAATAATGATCAGCAAGTAAGACCAGGTCATGGAATAACAGGGAGTTTGGCATATCACCCAGGTGTAAAGCCTCAGCTGGAAGAGCATGTCAAAGCAGAAATAAATATATAAACAGATCTGCTCACTTTAATTATTCTAAAAGCATAAATTCTAGTAAAAACTGCATTCAATAGTAGTCTTTGGAAAAGGTGTATTCAGTAACACAAGCAAGTAAAAAGCAGAAGGGAACCGTTAGGCTATAAATTCTTGTCACCATGTTCAGACCAGCAACAGACCATGTGGTTGGAACATCTGGTGGATGCTACACCTCAAGCATAAGCAAATGCATTATTCAATAATGGGACCACAGGCCATGAATTACTTCATTAAAAAGCATCCTACGTGTTATGTTATAATGGATTAATACCAATTAGAATAGCATAGGGTAGAATTTTAGAAGTACAATCTGCTTTCCCCACACAAGGTCAAGGTAGGTTAAGGTAATCTTCTAGAAGGTCACTCACTCCCTTTGGGAAACCTTTTCTGTCATTCATGACAGAGGCACAAGTCCCATTCCCAATAATTCCAGCCAAAGATGTACACATGGTGAGACAAAGGAATACCAACTTCTCAAACTGCTCATAATTCAATTCATGACTTGGATTCTAGTCAAACTTTGCACACTGGAAGTTTATCTGGAAGCAGGGGAGATATCAAAATTACTACCCAGGAATAATTTGACTGCAAAGATTAAGTAGTTAACTCAGCAAGCTGTTCTTTCTGACCTCAGCTTAAATATTGTTGGGATCCTTGACTGCAGACAGTAGCAGGGGACAACCTCCAACATCTAAAGATAACCTTGCTGTGGGAGCAAAAAATATTACTTGCAACAATTCAAACTGCTTTTAAGCATGTTTTCATCAATTGATTGCACAGCATCATCTGAAAATAGTGCAATGGAATGGTTGCTTGAATCATATTGTGCATTCTTGCTAGGCTAAAATATTGATATTATATGGAGTAATGCACCAGTGTCACCTAGAACTCCAGAAATCCTGAGGTCGATAAATTTTATATTATTTCACTCCCACCAAAATCTGAATGTAGGTTAGAACAAAAGCAAACTTTCTTCCATTGCTAAAAAGGAAATAATTTCTGGAATATAAAAGCTAATGCACTGATTTAACTCGTGCTGAACTGCACAATTATAACCTAGAAGTTTTTGCTTTAAGTCAGCTGACCACTAATCAAGAAAGAAATTAGTTTAATAGGTCAGAGATACCAAATTCAAAAATCACAGCTCTAGAAGTGAGGCTATTATCCACTGCAGCACATTTTGCATTTTACTAGGTCCAGCGTTCAAGTGCCAATTGTGGGTAATGCACAGATTAAAACGATTTTCGATGTGTACTGGAAGACACTGCACAGTCTGAAACAACAGAAAAAGTTCCCATCACCAAAAACAAATCCAAAAGGTTTGTATACCAGTCAGTGATACTGTGAAATCTCCAGCAGTTATATCTCAATCTAACTCAAAACAATAAAAGTTACAGGCTGTGCATGTGACACTGATCGTTAATAGACCCCTCGCCGGCAAAAACGAAGCATGAGCCTCCTTACAATTCCAGGTGTGCTAGACAATTTAACAATGGCTGATATGAATAGTGTCACATTGATGCAAAGTGCTGGAGTGAATTAGTCAGCTGTGTGTGGACGGAACCAGCTGTAATGCATGCTGCATCATACTAGAGATTGCAGAAGTCAGGGGAATTAAGCATAGGATTTTATTTCACAGACTTCAAACCCAAAGGTAGGGAAGGGTGTCATTACCTGCTTCAGCTTAGAGCTCAATTACTCAAGTGGTCATTTGGGCACACACAAATAGGACAAAAGTAGCAGAGACCTTATATCTTTCAGATCAGCAAGCACACCAATAAGTCAGAGCAAGGAATGAGTGAATTAAGTAGCAGCTCATCTGAAGCATGGCCAGATTCAGGGCACAATTACCCTATTTACATCATGACAAAACTACTAGGTCCTGAATGAAGACAGCCATGCATGATGCAGAACATCATGATCCCAGTCTATCGTATGCTGATTGTGACAACAGATCAAACTACAACACAGCAGAAATCCACAAGCAGCTGAAATCACAAACTGAAGTCCAAACATGCCCACTTTTTGAAATGCAGCTCAATGTCCAATGCTGAGAGTACCGAAACAGACCTTGCTGTGAGATAAGCCACACTGGTTAATGCGAGGATGAGACAGATGTCACAATACCAGATAAATATGAAAAACAAAAACCCAAAAACAATTTAAATGTCCTACCTCTTACTGGCCTAGGTTTCTCTGGAGTTAAAGGTTAGTGATGGAATAGTGGTTTTTTTTCCCCCCTGTACATTGTGAGGAGTCCTCCCCAAAATCTGAGCCGCCGAAAACCAAGGGCATATAAGCATAATCCAGCACCTACCCCCCCACAGCTCTGGGAATGCTATTTTCAAAAATAGTTGATACAAGGGGATAAGTACAGGTAAAATTTGAACTTCACTTGTCAGCTCTAAATAGTTTGTTGAGATACAGCACACAAGGCTGTGCCCAGTCTCAAATGTCCCAATATGAGCTAAGTATAACTTAATGTTTACAGCAAGAACCATAAAATAGGCCAGTTTCAGCAAGTGATATGACACACTCGTTCCAGTGACGCCATCTCATCCAGGATAAGGCCCTAACAATACATCATGAAAACCTAGCTTTAAAATGGTATTGTGACATCTGGTGATATGACAAATGCTTGGCATTCTGAATGACTTACAAAGTACAGATTACAGGGGAATGATTGGTTCATATCCTTTATGAATCTATTCAGGAAGGAGAAAGGAGTGGAAGAAACAAAACAGGAATGTAAATACCGAAGAGGAAAATTAAACTGTCCACAAAGGGAACATAAGTAAAAGAGGAGAATCCTCAATGAAACAGAAAGACATACGATTACAGGGGCCTGTTTTTCACAATACCAACTAATGTCACCTAGGCTCAGAAGGCAAATATTTATTAATAATTAGTGGAAAAACTGCCAAGTAAAGGCGAAATCATTAGTCAATACCATTAAGGCCATGTTGTCACCATACTGGAGAGAGTACAGGAAACAAAATAATATGGCACATGGGGACAGGAAATAAAAACAAATGATAAGTAGCTGGAATCCAAATATACACCAATTCCAAGTCAGCTTGAAACTGAAACCTCAAACTAAGATTTCATAAACTTTTGGTCCGAATTTGAGTTTAAGTATTTGTGTTCTAAAAAAATGATTTGTCCATAATCAACATGCTGTATTTGAATGCTGTTATCCCTAGAGGCAAAGATAAATTGCGATTTCACTTTTTGTTTTGCCTAAATGTTTAAGTCTCAGTGAATTAGAGATTTGTTGCTGCTGGATATAACTGCCGCCAACATCCTTATTGCAGCCTATTTTGGGAAATGCTAAAATCCATCTGCAGATGCTGGACAGAAATCATGAAGCAAAACCGAGTTCACCAAAGTGCTATCAGCAGACTAAATAAAGTACGCTATTAACACCACACCATTAAGCGCTCTCCCTGATGAGGACCCACAATATCTGAATTGAGCTGTTACTTTAAAAAGCATTTTCATGAGCCTCACATCATGAAGAGCAGATTCAAGGAGGTTAATGGCCTACTCCTGATTTTATGCTCAGGAGAATCAAAGTTTAACTCTTGCAAACGTTAAAAGTTGAGTTGGGCCAAATTCTCAATTCCAACTGGTTGAGTCCTTTGAACAGATGAGAACAATTCTCTTTCAGATGACATTTGGTTTGATTAGAAAGCAAGCTAATGCAGAAGTGACTCAATAGCTCATTTTTCTTCCGAAGCGTATTCAAAAGGAAATAGGACATGATATACCCCACATAGGAAAAAGGCACCCTCTGCTACTTTAGCTATATGACATGCATGGACAAATAATCCTTGCTGCATTTGTACTGAAGAATCTCCAGAGCTGTTGGAGCACAAATTTAAATACATCAAATGAACATGACTCCCCACCACAATTATTTTGATGTGTCAGCCAGCCAAAGACAAAGAACATCAAGGCAAAAAATGGAACTGACTGCATTGAGCAATGAAAACAAAGTTCCGTGGAAATCAGAAGTATTTGCTAGTTACATACCATCTCCCTGCATGTCTGAAGTCCATAGTGTCAAGTTGTCACGTAACAACTGCATAATAAGTGTAGAGTCCTTGTAGCTTTCTTCACTCAAGGTGTCCAGTTCCGCAATTGCATCATCAAATGCTGCCTTTGCCAATCTGAGAAGTGAAAATGATTTTTATTTTGTTGCTTCAGCCAACTCAACTACATTTGAAAACAGACAAGCACTTAGCATTTCAGTCGCAACAGTTAACATCGAGTCTTACTGTTTTCAGTATGGTGGTTCATTGGATAAAAACTGCAACCGTTATACACTAGCTACCTCCCACAAACAGTGGAGATGAATAGCCCATTCATTTGTTTTGGCAACACTGCATGAGGAGAGACGTTAGCCAGGTCAGCATCCGAAATCCCTTGAAAATGTGCCACAATCTTAATATTTACCTAAAACCACCCACAGGAATACGACAGGACTTTAGTTTAAAATCTCCTTCAAAAGACATTGTAGCACTCGGTACTCTGATGAACAAAATGAGGCCAAAATATTTAACTCTGGACAGAGGTAACAATTTGCCTACAATTAGGCTCTCTGCCCTGCCGTTACAAATATGGATTTCTCAGATCAGGTAGCAGAGGTCAGCTAACATGGATCAGCAACCTTAAGAAAGAAGGCAACAACTGTAAACCCAACTACTTGTTGCAGTTTTTATTCAGTGTACATACCTGCAGGCACGGTCAGGAGAGTTCAGAATTTCATAGTAGAATACAGAGAAATTCAAAGCAAGGCCTAAGCGGATGGGGTGTGTCGGTGGAAGTTCTGTCATTGCAATATCACTAGCCGCCTTGTATGCAACCAGGCTGTTTTCTGCTGCCTCCTTCCGGTCATTCCCTGTCGCAAACTCTGCCAGATACCTGTGGTAATCACCTTTCCTGTAATGAGGATAAAGTTTGTTGTGACTGGTCTTACTGCCCTAAAACTGTTCGTTTAACTGTAATTATAGCTTCAAAGCAAAAGGCACGCAACAGACTTATCAACACTGGTGAAATCTCAAGACACGAGTGAAGTACTTCATATCAGGCATTACTGAGAAGCATAATTTTTGGCCACTTTTTTCCTTTCCCTTCTCTCAACTAGGGCACTTGGCTAACTGTGGTTCTCCTAAATAAATGGAGGGCAGCTAACTCAGAGCATATCAGTAATTTGATTTGTGGTTTTTTCATTATACTTCACTACCACTCCAAGCAGTGATTTTACCCACTAGACCATTCTGGGAACACCCATTTTTAGTTAGGCCATTTTTCATTGGCTGGCAGAAATGAAATGTCATAACTTTTACCTACAAATCCTGCTTTACTAAATAGAAATTCTATCCAAAGGGCAACAATAGCACACAACAAATAGATCAGTTCAACCAAGATGACAGGTGAGCATACTCAGCATGGAAATCTAGAATATCCCAAAATGCCCAGTACGTACATTTTATAGTAGAAAACCTTTGACTCTCCAGAGTTGGCAGCAGGAATGAGGTGTTTATCCAGTACATCCAGAATGTCATTACAAATTGATTTCAGTTCATCCTCAACCTGAAATTACAAACCAGAGATCAACTCTCACAACAGACCAAAGTTATTTACTGCAAAATAAAATACTGAGAGGTTTGGATACAGTGTGGATGTAGAGAAGGTCTTTCCGCTTGTGGGGGAGACAAAGGGCCAAAGGCACAGCTCCAGGGTGAAGGGGCAACAGTTTACAGCTGAAATGAGGAGGAATTACTTCAGCTGGAGGGTGGCACATCTGCGGAACTCTGCAGAAGCGAAGTCAGACTGCATTTAAGCCAAGAGACAGACAAGTTTTCGATTAATAAGGGGATGAAGCAGAAGAATGGGGTTGAGAAACATATCAGCCATGATTAAATGATAGAGGAGAGTTGATGGGCTGAATGCTCTATTTCTGCTCTAATATCTTATGGTCGAAATGTCTCTATAGCTACTTCAGTAAGAATGTACAAATTAAGTACACGAACTCAAAGGCAAACATCATGATTGTTCACCCAGATAAAGTAGCCCAAGTTGTATGCAGAGTGTAAGCTGGCCTCTTGATATACCTGTAAATATGTTGAAAACAGCACAGAGACACTAAGATAAAAAAGTGTGGGGCTGGATGAACACAGCAGGCCAAGCAGCATCTTAGGAGCACAAAAGCTAACGTTTCAGGCCTAGACCCTTCATCAGAAAAAAGGGAATGGGGAAGAGGATTCTGAAATAAATAGGGAGAGAGGAGGCGGCGGACTGAGGACGAATAGAGGAGAAGACAGGTGGAGAGGAGAGTATGGGTGGGGAGGCAGGGGTGGGATACGTCAGTCCAGGGAGGAAGGATAGGTCAAGGGGGCAGAATGAGGTTAGTAGGTAGGAAATGGAGGTGTGGTTGAGGTGGGAGGAGGGGATAGGTAAGAGGAAGAGCAGGTTAGGCAGGCAGGGACGAGCTGGGCTTGTTTTGGGATGTAGTGCGGGGGGGGGGGGAAGAGAGAATTTTGAAGCTAGTGAAATCCACATTGATACCATTGGGCTGCAGGGTTCCCAAGTGGAATATGAGTTGCTGCTCCTGCAACCTTCAGGTGGCATCATTATGGCACTGCAAGAGGCCCCAGATGGACATGTCATCTAAAGAATGGAAGGGGGAGTTAAAATGGTTTGCGACTGGGAGGTGCAGTTGTTTAGTGTGAACCGAGCGGAGGTGTTCTGCAAAGCGATCCCCAAGCTTCCACTTGGTTTCCCCAAAGTAGAGGGGGCCACACTGTCTACAGCGGATGCAGTATACCACATTGGCAGATGTGCAGGTGAACATCTGCTTGATGTGTCAAGTCATCTTGGGGCCTGGGATGGGGGTGAGGCAGGTGTAGCACTTTCTGCGGTTGCAAGGGCAAGTGTCGGGTGTGGTGGGGTTGGAGGGGAGTGTGGAGCGGACAAGGGAGTCGCCAAGAGTCGTCTCTCCGGAAGGCAGACAAGGGTGGGGTTGGAAAAAGACGACAGGTGGAGAGGAGAGCATGGTGGGGTCAGATTGTAAATGGTGGAAGTGTCGGAGGATGATGCATTGGATCCGGAGGTTGGTGGGGTGGTATGTGAGGACAAGGGGGATTCTCTTTTGGCGGTTATTGCGAGGGCAGGGTGTGAGGGATGAGGTGCAGGAAATGCGGGAGACATGGTCGAGGGTGCTCTTGATCACTGCGGGGGGGGGGGGTAGCGGCCCTTGAAGCATGAGGACATCTGGGACGTGTGGGAATGGAATGCCTCGCCTCATCCTGGGAGCAGATGCGGTGGAGGCGAAGGAACTGGGAATAGGGGATAGAATTTTTGCAGGAAGGTGGGTGGGAGGTGGTGTATTCCAGGTGGCTGTGGGAGTTGGCGGGCATGAAATGGACATCGGTTTGTAGGTGGTTATCTCTGATCACAGAGACACTAACACGTGGCAGGATAGAGAGACTTTTTAATTAAACACAACATAGTAGCAGAGATAACAATGTGTAGAGCTGGATGAATGCAGCAGACCAAGCAGCAAAGGAACAGGATGCTGATGTTTCAGACCTAGACCCTTCTTCAGAAAATACAACATAGTAACAAAATGCTTTTGGTCTTCTTTTGCTCAAAAGCAACCGTTACAAATTGACACATTTTCAGAGGTTAGTAACATGCACCCCAAAATAGTTCCCATCTCAGTCAGGCAATACAGGTAAGTATCTGCACTATTCAGGCCAGCAAATCAAATGAAAATCAAAACTCACATTGTTCATTTTTAGGCCAGGGGAAAAAAACAACTGAATAACTTGGTACGTGCAGTAGTGAGGAAAAGTTTTAGCAGAAGGAACTTTACACTGAAGGATGCAAGATTTCCTGGGCAATCATAGCATTTAACGCACCATACGTCACAGTCCTAAAGGCAAAAATCTGAACTGACTATATTACTGACAAAGTTCCAAGGGTGATGGGGATGATAATGTTGGGGGGAGGAGAGAAGGGCAGAGGGGGGAAAAGTTGGGGGGGTTAACGAGTGTAGACAATCCATTATACCAGCTCTCAACTAGAGGGATTTGGAGATTTTGCTTCCTGTTCTCAGGGGAATAATGCAATTCTAGAAAAGCTATTCACTCGAGTTGACCAGCAAGTGAAACTTCAAAAGCAGTGGCACTAGAAGCCTACCTTTGAGTCAAGATTCAGTACTCTACCTGCATAAGTCATTTGCATTAATAAGTATATCATAATCTGTTTCATTACCCATGCCTATTCCTCTTTTGTGCACAACCCAAAAAAATGTAGAATCTGATTGTTTCAGAACACACAGGTATATAACTTGGTGGTATTTCTGAAATATAACCACTCTCAGAACATAACCTGAATTACAATTTTCAGTATACGCCAAAACACCAGTGCAGATTTTAATTCTAAAATGGCAGACTGCACTTTAGTTGCCTCCGGGGGCTCCTATCAATTTTTGTGGTTGGTGCAAACACTGTGCACTCCAGATGCTGTCATCCAGCATTCAACTCAATCACAGGGAACATGCAAGAAAGCATGTGCTAGCAGGATTCTTCAGTTGAGAAATCAGGGAGCTGCAGACTTTGAGAAGTCTCACTTTAGGTATTTTCAAATTCATTGGAAAGGAAATCAGAATAAAATTCCTCAGGCTGCATTCCAATGGAACAAACCCAGGGAAGTGAAAATGATTCCAAAACTTAAACGTGGGGTTGAAAATTTTTGCATTCCCAGTTCCAAATCAAATCTGACTGATGTCATGAATTGAATCTCAGCCAAAGTCCTGTAATATCATTCTAATTAGATCAGAAATTGGAACAGGTCAGAGAAGGAATATGGGGAATAAATGCTGTTAAAAATTTAAATGGAGATTGAGAGCACCAACTGAATACCATCACTAAGGTGTAACTGTTAATATTGGGAAATGGAAACAAAACACTTGACACTCTAAATAAGTGAGGTCTTCAAAAAAGTTTCAAAGCAATTCCCCCCCCCACCCCTCAAAGGATAACTCCCTCAAACAGAGCTGCGTTTAAATTTTTTTCCCCAAGTAAAAACATGTAAAGACATTATTGAACAAAATTTATTGATACAGCTATAGTATTTAAACACATACAAAACCCCATGCACTGTGGAAAGATCTGGATTATACTGGGAACAAGAAAGTGATCTGTTTGAGATTCACTTCCCTTGCAGCAGGACAGAAGAATTTTGAATCCTAGGAAGAGGGTAGCATAGTATTTTGCAAGTTTTCAGCATCATTCATTGTGATCTAACCGATTAACTCAAGGAAAAAGTGACTTTACTTTCAAAACACTGATCGGTTTGGTATTGAACTAAATTAAAAGAGCATGGTGCCACAACGCAGTGAGAGGACCTCTTTGGTTCGCACACAGCAGTACAACCCTCCTGGGTCTCCCTAACAGAATGGGGTATCATTTTTGTTTAGGAGGAATGCAAGTCCTCATGTCTTTCAGCAGTGGCAAGAAGATACTCTCAATCATTTCAACTGATACTGACTAGAAGAAACACGAAAATCAACACTGATCCAATCTGTAGTTCTGGTCAACTTGACTATGTCATTACTGCCAGTAGAGGTTGGCATTGGAAGACATGACCTGGTCCTTGGATCCCCAGGGACTTATTTTAGTCACCGTTGGAGGGGTGGTATTAAAATGCTGATTTTTCTAAGTGTCCTCCTTGCTGAACCATTCAGCCAGTTGTGTCTGTGCTGGCTACTTGAAAGAGTAACTGCCTGTAGTCACTCCGTGTAATCCAGTACATTCTTCCTGCCCAGATATTGATATCAAAATAGTCTTGAAAGCCTCAATCAAATCTACCTCAGACAAAGCCCCAGATTCTGAGCTTTTCTTCATGTCAGCATCGTATTCTTTTGAGAATTACTTTTAATCTGCATTCTTTGTTATGCAACTGTTTCACCAAGGAGAAATGTTCCTCCCTACATACCAGCTCCACAATGGCTTGATTTTGAATATCAATCAAATCTTGTCTTGACGTTTTCTCCAAGGAAAACAGTTCCAAATTTCTAATATGTTTACGTAACTAAAGCCCTCATCTGAGAAATTTTTCTTGCAGACCTTCACTAATGTCTTCACATCCTTCCTAGAATGTGGCATCCAGAACTAGCAGGGGAGGTTGAGGAGCCAAACTAGTGCACCATTTCTTTACGTGTATAACCAGTGACCCTTTTCATAAAGCTTAGAATGCCGTACATTTAGAAGGATCTAGCCTGCCACCCTCCATTACTTACACACACACTATGCTCCTTCAATCCCTTTGGAATTCTACCCTTAACATTGTTCCTCCTTGTTCCATCCACCAAAATTAATCACTGTGTTAAATTTCTTTCATCATTAATAAACTCAATCCAACATTCTAAGTACTTCTGAAGCTCCACACCATCAATCCTCAGAGTTCATTACTTCCAAGACTGCAAATGATCCAATTGTGAAAGTGTATCCTCTACACCAAGGTCTGAAATAATATAGAGAGAGCTGGGCCCTAATACTAATCCTTGGGGAAACTCCCAATACCTCAAATGCGACTTTTTGCTAGCAAAAGTAACAACTGGATAATTAATGTGTAACCTACAAGTCACTAGTCTAACTTAGAATTAATAGCAGAACTCAGCGTATTTCGCTTATTTATGGCCTTCCAATTCCAATGGAGGAGAGAAATGCTATGATTTTGTTACCAGTTTATCCGGCATGATTCTCTATTGTAAGATGGGAAGCCACAATCCTACGGAACTAATGGAGCGGACCCAAGAGGCTGAACAGCCCACTCCTGTTTGTATTTCTAATGGTCTATCCAATCACCTCTACGCTCATTCACCTGGACATCAGATTGTGACTGTTACTACCCAACTTGTACCAACCTCTGAAAAACCTGACTAATTTAGCTTTCTCCAATATGCTGCCTCACCAACACCCAACTCCACGTATCTATCTTTGTAAAGGAACACTCCAAGTCACTTACTGCTGTACTCTCAATTTCCAACATCCAACCTAAATCACTAACTGTCCACTATCTTTGAAGCCCTGGTGCTCGGTTCCTCATCTCTGCTCCTGTAATTCCAAAGAACGTAATTCACATTTGACTTTAGTGGATAACTAGCTTAACCAGCCAGTTCTGGATCTGGCTGGAATAAACAGAGCATTATCAGGTACAGCAATTCAGCATTTAAACTGCCCTTTATTCAAAAGGTGATACAAAGATAAACTGCTTCCTTAAAGGCAGGGTGCTACAGTCATTAGCATTACTGGCTCACAGCACCAGGGACCTGGTTTCCTCCCACAGTCAAATGATGTACTGGCAAGGCAACTGGCCATGCTAAAATTGCCCTGTAGTCTCCAGGGATATTCAAGCTAGCTGGATTAACTGTGGTAAATGCATAGTCATGGGAGTGGGGTGAGTCTGGGCAGGATGTTTTTGGCAGAGTTGGTACAGTCTCAACAGGCCAAATAGCCTCTTCTGTCCTGGGTGGCATGGTGGCACAACACTTAGCCTCACCGCACCAGGGACCCAGGTTCATTTCTAGGCTTGGTAACTAGCGTTGAGTTTGCACCACCTCCCCGTGTCTGTACAGGGTTCCTCCAAGAGCTTCAGTTTCCTCCCATGTTCCAAATATATGCAGGTTAGATAGAATGGCCATGCTAAGAAAAGATGTCCCATTGTATCCAGTGATGTGCAGGTTACGTGGTTTAGCCATGGTAAAAACCCCCTGCAGAGTTAAGAAGAATGGGGTTGGGATGTTCTTCAGGGGATCCGGACTCACCAACAAGCAATGTTCCCTTGAAGTTACACAGGACTTTGAACAGTGAGAGAGTACAGTTGAGCACTTGGCTACAGAGATGGTGTAGGAGGGAGGGGTTTAGATATATGGGTCAATTGGGAATGTCTTCTGGGGAGGGTGGGATCTGTACAAGGATGGGTTGCACCTGATCTGGAGCGGCACCAATATACCAGGTAGGCGGTTTGCTAGAACTCTTTGGGACACTTTAAACTAGAGTGGCAGGGGTGTAGAACAATAGGCCAGAAAGTACAGGGGCTGGGGACAATAGTGAGACCGAGATATGCATAGTTGAGTGTAAGAGCAGGAAGAGGGATGTCACAGAGCTCAGAAAATGGAGATCTGGAGTGCATTTACTTCACTGCAAGAACAACAGGTAAGACAGATGAACTAACAGCACGGAATACTGCATAAAATTATGATTTTATTGCCACTATATGGTTAGAGGAACAGGACTGGCAGCTTAACATTCCAGGATATTGCTGTTTTATGTGGAACGGAAAAGGGAAACAAAAGGGAGGGGGAGTGGCACTGCTGATTAGGGATCACATCATTGCTGTCATGAGGGAGGACAAAGTAAGGCATTACAGATAGAGGTCAGGATGAGGAAGGGAGAATTATAAATCACAATGTTGGGAGTTTTCTAAATACTTCTCAACCCCTCCAATGGGAGGCAGAGGAACAGTTATGTAGTCAGATCCTGGAAAGGTGTTAAAAATGAGGGTAGTTATGGTGGGTGACTCGTTTCCTCTTATTGACTGGACTCCCTTACAGCCAGGGGCTCAGATGGACAGCAATTATTTAGATGCATCCAGGAAGGCTTTTTGAGACAGTATGTTGACAATTACACCAGAGGGGAGGCCATACTAAACTTGGTCTTTGGGAGTGAGCCGGGGTAGGTGATTGATGTTTCAGTAGGAGAACATCTTGGGCTTAGGTGACCATAACGCTACAAGATTTCGAGCAGTCTCGGAGAAGGGCAAAAGTGGCCCTCAGGCAAGGGTGCTTAAGTGGGCAAGGGCCTGTTATATCCAAATTAGACAGGAACTCAGGAATGTGGGCTGGGGGCAGTTATTTGAGGGAAAATCTACATCTGGGATGTGGGAGGCTTTTAAAGACCATGACGTGCATGTCCCTGCAAAACTGAGGACAGGAATGACAAGATTCAGGAACTGTGGATGACAAGGTAAATTACAAGATAGTCTAAAGGAAGCATACAATTCATCTAGGCAGCTGCAAACTGAATGCCCTTGAGGAGTATAGAGAAATAGAAAGCCAATTAAAATGCAGAATTAGGAATGCTAAAACGGGTTAGGGCATGTCTTTATCAAACAATGTCAAAGAGAATCCCAAGGCTTTTTATGCATATATTAGAAGGAGAGAGGGTAGCAGAGGAAGTAGGCCCACTCAAGGACAAAGCAGGGAAGTTATGTATGGAGCCACAGGAAGCTGGAGATGCTTAATGACTACTCTGTATTGTACTCAGAGGAAAAGGACATGACTGATGTTGAGGTCAGGGATGAGTGTGTGAACATCAATATGTTGAAGGGGGAAGTTTTGGGTATCCTGAATTGTATCAAAGGTAAACAAGTCCCCAGGGCCGGATGGGATGTATTCTAGGTTGCTGCAAAAGGCAAGGGAAGAAATAGCCAGGGCATTAACAAATATGTTCATATCCTAGGTCCTCGCTTGTGGTCAGAGAGAAGACAGGAGATCAGCCAACGTTGTTGCCTTGTTTAAGAATGAAAGCAGGGAATTATAGACCCTGACACCTGTGGTGAAGCTCTTGGAGAGGATATTGCAGGACAAGACAATGGATTAGTTAGTAACAAGCATCATTTTGTATGGGAAACATCATGTCTCACAAATCTGATTAAAATTTTTTGAAGACGTGGCAAGGATAATTGACAATGAAGGGCAGAGGATGCAGTTTATATGGACTTTTGTAAGGCATTTGATAAAGACCCACTTGGCAGATTAAACCAAAACTAAAATAGGGATTGGGGTGAGCTGGCTAGATGGATACAAAACTGGCTTAGTTATAAGAGACGGTGGGTAGCAGTGGAAGAACAAAAACAGTTGCTGGAAAAGCTCAGCTCTGTCAGCATCTGTGAAGAAAAAAAATCAAGAGTTAATGTTTCGGGTCTGGTGACACTTCCTTAGACCTCAGGTAGCAGTGGAAGGTTGCTTCTCAGAATGGAGACCAGCAACTAGTGGCATTTCACAGGGATCAGTCTTGGGATTGTCTGTTGTTTGTAGTATATATAAATGATCTGGAGAAAAACATCAGTGATCTGATTAGTAAGCTTGCAGATGACATGATTGGTGGAGCTGCTGACAGTGCCGACGACTGTGAAAGGATACAACAAGGTACAGACTGATTGGAGATTGGGGCACAGAATGGCAGATGGTGTTTAATCCAGGCAAATGTGAAGTGATACTCGTGGGAAGATCAAAATTAGGCGCGAATTATTTTGCAAATAACAGCCGAAGATAAGCATCCTTTGTGCCGAAGTCATCAAGATCATTATTTCATACACTTCAAATTAAGCTTCATATGAATTAGCCCAGCCTGTCCAATTTTTCCTCCCAGAATAACCAGATCAATCCAGGTATCAATCTAGTAAGACGCCTGTGAACTGCTCCCAATGCAATTACATCCTTCCTAAATTAAGGACCGTATTCCATAAGTTGACTCATCAGTGCATTTTATAACTGAAATATCACATTCTTACCTTTATGTAAAAGTCCTGTCATAAGAAAGGATATAATTACATTAAGCCTTTGACTTTCACACTGGAGCACCTAGATCCTCCTGCGCTTTAGAATTTGGCAGTCATTGCTCTTCAAAACCGTTTCATTCTTCCTGTCGAAGAACTTCAGATTTTCACACTTTATGCTCCAACTGCCAGATTTTTGTCTACTCATGAAATTAGATTGTTCTACATCCTTGTTATGTCACTTTCACAGCATAATCTTCTACCTATCACAGAATCCCTCCAGCATGGAAGCTGGCCATTCGGCCAAAGTCAACACCGATCCTCCAAACAGCATCCCACCCAGACCCAACCCCCATATCCTACCCTTAATCTTGCATTTCCCATGGCTAATCTACCTATTCCACACATCCCTACACACCATGGGCAATGTGGCACGGCCAATCCACCAAACCTGCATATCTTTGGCCTGAGGCAAGAAACCCAACCCAGACGAAGCCATGCATTCACAGGGAGCATGTGCAAACTCCACAGAGGGCAGAATCAAACCCAAGTCTCTGATGCTGCGATGCAGCAGTGCTAATCACTGAGCGACTGTGCTGCCTTTCTTGGTGGCATCTGTAAATTTAGCCACCATACCTTTGTTTTCTTCACCCAAGTCATTGATACAAAAAGTATCTATTGCAAAATGTTAACAGCCCAGCAGAGACCCATGAGAGACTACTCCTCAGATTATACTCTATTTTGCCAGCTAAACAATCTTTCTACAATAATGTGTAACCCTCACACCAAGAGTTCTTAATTTGTGCAGTAACCTTTTATATAGCACCTTGTCACATGCCTTCTGGAAATATCCTCCAACCATACGTTTGGTGATCTTCTGTAGTAACTCATGGCATACCTTGATGTTAAAATATATGTTGATTTGTTTACATTTGTATAGCGCATAAATGTAAGCTGCTTTAATGAATTAACTTCTTGGCAATCTGTAACACTGGGAATCAGTTTCACTTTCATCCAATTAGCAACTAGTTTAAGATCCTGACTTAAAAGATGTATGAAGATTCAAACTTAGAAGTTCATAAGCCTGAAAAGTAGAAGCAATAACTCCATTGTAGAGTGAATAAAGGACTAACAGTACAGGCCATTCAGCATGATACACCGTGTACTACAGCTCAAAAACGTGCTTGCTAATTGAAGGAGGAAGAAAAAAAGTTCAGGATCGAAGAAAGGATCATTATTTGACTGAAGTTCAGGACAGTGTTAAGTTGGTGAGCAAAGTACTTAGGTGTTGCAGCTGAGGGGGTTGGGAATAATCAAGTAAATTGTAAAAATCAACATTTGTTGGAATTTAGTAAATGTTACTCTTGTTAGAAGTCAATTATTCTGCAATGACAAAAAAGCACCGCTTCAAGAACAAAAGGACAATGATTTCATGACTGCATATCCATAAAATACTGGAAGTATTCAAGTGGTCAGGCATCATCTGGAAAGAAAAACAGAGTTATTGTTTCGGGTCGATTACCTTTCAGGAGTTGTCAAGAAGCCTTTGCCCAGAAATTTTAACAGTCAATTCTTACTCCACAGATGCTATTAGACTTGCTGAGCATTTGCAGCAATTTCCTCACCTTTGGTATTTTAATTCATGAAATTCCTGAGCATGAGACCTTGCAATAATAGCTTTAAAAACACAAGACAACACATTTGATTATCACACTCACTGCTTTTGTTCAAAAATAATTCAAGGACGTTAGTTTGTCTATTGCTGCTTTTTTTTTTTGAAAACAAAACCAATCTCTGCCACAGCAGGCAGTGAAGAAAGCTAATAGCATGCTGGCCTTCATAACAAGAGGAATTGAGTATAGGAGCAAAGAGGTCCTTCTGCAGTTGTACAGGACCCTGGTGAGATCGCACCTGGAGTATTGTGTGCAGTTTTGGTCTCCAAATTTGAGGAAAGACATTCTGGCTATTGAGGGAGTGCAGCAAGTTCACGAGGTCAATTCCCAGAATGGCAGGACTATCATACGTTGAAAGATTGGCACGACTGGGCTTGTATACACTTGAGTTTAGAAGGATGAGAGGGGATCTGATTGAGGCGTATAAGATTATTAAGGGATTGGACACTCTGGAGGCAGGAAGCATGTCTGCTGATGGGTGAGTCCAGAACCTGAGGACACAGTTTAAAAATAAGGGGTAGGCTATTTAGAACAGTGGGGGAAAAACCTCTTCACACAGAGTGGTGGATATACGGAATGCTCTGCCGCAGAAGGCAGTAGAGGCCAACTCTCTGGATACTTTCAAGAAAGAAGTGGATAGAGCTCTTAAAGATAGTGGAATCAAGGGTTATGGGGATAAGGCAGGAACAGGATACTGATTATGGATGATCAGCCATGATCACAATGAACGGTGGTGCTAGCTCGAAGGGCCAAATAGCCTACTCCAGCACCTACTGTTTATTTGCCAGCAAGCCTGCTGTCATTACATTTCCAATTAGAGAACTAATAGCTTCTTGGAGTAACCCATAGGGCAGAAAAGTTCCAGAATAATTTTCAATAGAACTGTGAGTATCCAAAGGACTGCAGTGGTTCAAGACTACTCACCAGCATCCTCAAGGACAATTAGGGAGGGCCAATAAATGCTGAGTCAGCCAGTGACACCAGCCCACAAACAAAACCTTAAAAGTTAGTTATATGTGGGACAAGAGCATCAGATCATTCCTTTATCACCTTGCCTGAAGGTTACCATTTGTCACTTCTAAATTTTCTTTGATGCACTATATTGTTGGATGCTAACAGTAAAAATGGAACTTTAAAAAAATAGAAAGGCACCACCTTAAACCCTCTGCATGCTGAGTAATCAAACTGCTACCAAGAAACAGTGAATTATTGCCTGTAAACTGGCTGTTTTAAGTAACTCCACAGTTCACTATGGTCTTACCGTTTTTCTGTATTCACGGATCATTTTTAGTTTGTCCTCTCCACCCTTGTTTTCCTCCTTTTGTTCAATACTGCTGATTATCCTCCAGGATGCTCTCCTTGCTCCAATCACATTTTTATAGGCCACAGACAGTAAATTCCTTTCCTCAACCGTCAACTCTACGTCCATGCCAGCTACCCTCTTCATTGATTCCACCATTTCTGTGGCAGGAAAGAAACAAAATCACGTAACTGGTGATGGCCACTGTATTATGAAGTAATTGAGATGATTCAGGTTTCTTTACCAAGGAAGTAATAAATCCAGACGATACTGAAAATCCAACTTACAACAGAATAGCGTAGATTTTGAATAAAAGCCTGCATTTACCAATGCCAGGTGCCTAAACTCATTCTGCCAAACTAAGCCATTATTTGTTGAGCTCAAACTAGGTTTACATTTCTGGTATCCCATTCCTGGCCCATATTTTATTCTATTATAAAGTCACAAACTCCAAACTTCCTTCATTATTCTGAACTCCAATTTAACACCAGTTAGAGACATTCCCATTAACTTCCATGAAAAGCGGAGGATTTAAGCTGAACTGTTTCAAAGATACTTGTCTCAACCTGGCTTTCATCCTACAGCAGTGCAATTACCTGCAAGGCCAAACTTTTGCTTACAATTTGTTCCAGAACAGACGAGTGTTGCATAATAGCCACCCTATAAAATGCTGAGTTCATCACACCCATATATTGGTCAAATACCCACAAGTACTCAATTCCACAATAATTAACTTAAAATAAAGCACTCATTCTTTTTCAAGGAATGAGGTTTACACCTCCCACCTATTCTTCCCCAAATCTCTACCATAGAGAATGTTTATACAAGTAACATTCTCACATGCCAGCCTCTTCCCATCTTGATGCACTAGGCTATAGCTCTCTGACCAATTCACGCACCAAGGGGCAGATGACTAAATTTCAGAAAGATATGAAACATGAATTTTAGCATACAAGTTAAGGCATTGAAGGCAATATGACACGCTTGAGCAAAATATCAAAGCAATAAATTGACAGTTTCAAAATGAGTGATTATTAAACATGACCAAAACTTCAGAACTAATAACTTTTCTCCTTTGCACTGAGCTGCTAGATCGAGTCTACAGCAAGTGACGGAACCAAAGACAGGAGGAACAACTTTACGTCATCCTTTCCAGTCTGCAGGCTTCAGATGCATCTTTCCATGACAGTATCAGTATGAGTGGCGACCACATGGTTCTAGTGAAGACAAATCCTACCTTCACATTGAGAATTCCCTCCATGTTGTGTGACACTGATACAATGCTAAACAGGACAGAATTCAAACAGATCTAGCGACTCAAGACTGAGCACCATGAGACACTGGGGACCATCAAAAGCACAATCTGCAACCCTACAGCCTGGCATACCCTCCCACTCAATCGTTACCATCAAACCAGGAGCTCAACCTCTGGTTCAATGGACAGTGCAGGAGAGTATGCCAAGTGCAACAACTTGCATAACTAAAAAGGAGGTGTCAGCCTGGTGAAGCTACCAAACAAGACGACTTCCAAATGCATAAGTAACGAGTGACAGACACAGCTAAGCAATCCCATAACTAGTAAACTGGATCCACTGCCAGTCACGAATGGTGGTGTGCAATTAAACTCACTAGAGGCAGCAGCTCCACAAATATCCCAATCCTCAATGATGGAAAAGCCCAAAGCACGAGTACAAAATATGCACTCTCAGCAATCTTCAGCCAAAAGCGTCAAGTGGATGAACCAGCTCTGCCTCCTCCATGTGGTCCCCAGTATCATGGATGCCAGTCTTCAACCAATTCAGTTCACTCTACCTAGGAACCAGTTGGGGGGAGTGCGATACTGCAAAGATCGAGGGTCCTGACAACATTGTTATAGTAGTACTGAAAACTTGTGTGGCAGAACAATTCTGGACCTAAGGTAATAGTGTGAAGCTGGATGAACACAGCAGGCCAAGCAGCATCTCAGGAGCACAAAAGCTGACATTTCGGGCCTAGACCCTTCATCAGAGAGGGGGATGGGGTGAGGGCTCTGGAATAAATAGGGAGGGGGGAGAGGCGGACTGAAGATGGAGAGAAAAGATGATAGGTGGAGAGGAGAGTATAGGTGGGGAGGTAGGGAGGGGATAGGTCAGTTAGCCCAGCCTGTCTCTGCCTCCCTAACCGGTTCTTCCTCTCACCCATCCCTTCCTCCCACCCCAAGCCACACCTCCATTTCCTACCTACTAACCTCATCCCACCTCCTTGACCTGTCCATTTTCCCTGGACTGACCTGTCCCCTCCCTACCTCCTTTTCGCCTCCCCCTCTCTCCCTATTTATTCCAGAACCCTCACCCCATCCCCCCTCTCTGATGAAGGGTCTAGGCCCGAAGCGTCAGCTTGTGCTCCTGAGATGCTGCTTGGCCTGTGTTCATCCAGCTTCACACTTTATCTTGGATTCTCCAGCATCTGCAAGTTTCCATTATCTGATACAATTCTGGACCTAGCTTACTTTAACCCATTTGCCTGCGATTCTGTCTAAATTGTAATATTAGCTATTGGGTAAGAATTCTAGATGAAACTAGTTATAACTTCTAGACATGAAATCTTTAAAGTAGAGGTAAAAGTTACAGAGAAAAAGTATTGTTTTTCCCCTCAAAAACTTCCATTTCAAATTACTGCACAAGACTCAAAAGTAGAAGGGGCTCTTGTTGTTTCAGAAGGAGGAGGAAAGCTTTATGCTTTGGGTCAGCTTTCCTGCTCCTTTGATGCTGCTCGGCTGGGTGTGTTCCTCCAGCTCCACATTTATCTGACTGCATATCGGTAGTTCTTAATATCTGAGAGGCTCTTGTAACGTTGTGGCGTCTCTCCTTTAAGCCAGTCGGCCAAGGTTCAAGTTTGGGGTAGGCCACATAGGACTGCCGAGAAGAAATTTCTTCATCTCGACTGTGAACCTGCAGAATTCTCTAACAGAGTGGTTGAAGCCAAAACACAATGTTTTCAAGAACAAGACAGAAATAGTTCTCAGGACTAAAGAGATCAACAAGTATGGAGAAAACAGGACCAGCAATGATCATGCTGAGTGATGGACAGACTTAGTTGAATAGCATTTACTCTTGGTTGTATTTCCATACTTCTAAGTCCTGCCTCCTCCGGAAATGCATCATAACAGGTTTATTACAATAAATATTAGGAGACAATGACGTTTACCTTTATTTGGATCTTGGGTTTAACTCGTTTAACCTTTGGTTTGTCTGATGCAACTACCTAAGCTAGGACCCAAGGTTTGAGCTCCACCTGCTCCAGATCTATAATATCTTCAAACAGGTTGATTAGCAAGATCTTTAAGTAGGTAAACAGGGAGAAAGCATTGACAGCTAGGTTGCTCAATTCATGCAGCACACTAACTACCACTTGGTGTCATCTACACACAGTAGGAATGTTGAGGGGATCGGTATTTATAGGGCATGAATCAATTAGTACTGTACCAAAATTATAAGGGGACTGTAACTAAATATCTAGGAAAAAACATGGCTATTAATAACTCTACATGGAGACCTTAGCTGCAGTTCTACTTGGTTCAGAAACGATTTGGATAAGCAAATAACTAAAGTACTTCCAAAGACAAGACCAAACGGTCACTGATACTAGTACAAATTCGTCAGACCACCTGCAAACCTAGTTCGGTTTACAGCAGATCAAGAACATATAACATTAACAGAATGCTCTCATTTAGTGGGTGTGGGTGTCCCTTTCCCTAATGCAAGAACCCATATATACTTCCAGCTTTTAAGAAGCTAGCCATCTTTAGATCAGCTAATGGGATAGACTATAGGGAGGGTTTTACATCCTGGCTTGCTGTGCAGTTCAGCCCATGAATTTCCTATTTCCTTGGTTTTCCAAAAAAGGGCAGAGATACAAAAACAAGCATGCCAGTCATTTGTACGTTCATTTTGAATGCTTCTTTCTGAGATACAGTACACAATGTTGAGTCGATACATTACACATGGGAGTGTGCAATCCAGTTACTACTCCCATTCATACTGCTACACAACAGACAAACCTCCCTATTCTAGATCACAGCTAAAACTGTAAAACAGAATAAATGACAGCTTTGCACAAAAATACCACAGGTAGTAAGATTCTGTACAGATACTGTGATAAGCAGAAATTGATTTTCTAAAACAAAAAAGCATTTATTGCCCAGCCCTAACTTCGAGTTTACCATCAATCACATTGTTGTTGAGTCACATGCCGGCCAGACCAGATATCATTTTCCTTCCTCAAAATAAGATGAACTAGATGGGGTTTTCTGACATCAATGACTTCATGGTCATTGTTAAACTCTTAATTCCAGAATTTTACTGGATTCAAATTCCACCATCTCCTTGTGCAGGATTTGGATCCAAGTCCCCAAAACACCATCTGGACCTCTTGGTTAATAATTTAGTGATAACACCACTAGGCCATCACCTCCCATTAAATGTGCATGACCAAAGACAAGGTGTGACAACCATACAGTTGTGCATTTACAAAGAAATCATATAATCCAAAAGAACATGCAGGTAAAACTACACAACTTGATTAGGGTATTCTACAGAAACAAGAAATCTGCATTGTTGATTTGTAATTACTCACTGTATCTGAATGCCCTGCCCAATGAGTCAGTGCTAATAGAAAGAATTAAAGTAATCCAACTGACCAGACTAGTTCCTCATTTTACTGCACTGTAATCCATAAATTGCCCAGACAATAAGTCTTTACTAATGCAGCACATTTTTCCAATCCGAATGCTCCGTACTAGGTACAATGCAGCCTTTTTAGTATTCAATTTCCTTACAGTGAACCAAAACTGGAGACGTTTCTGCATACAAATCAGTCAATCGAACTATCAAGCAGCACCAAGCTCTCTAAGTCTTAAGAATACTGCCATTCCTGTCTCTTGGATGCCCTTAAAATATTTATTTTGTCTCTACAGACTGTCAGCAGTATACAGTATCTGTCATATGAAAAAGTATTTATATGAATTTGATTATTGGGATTGTCAACCTCATGTCACACTTGAGGAATCAATTCAGCAACTCCTCTAAAGATTTTTTGAATTAAAAGACTTGCAATTTTATAAATCTACATGACACAAGATGTCCTTGATCCAGAACATGACCTTTCAACTGAAGGCTAAAAAAAAAACACACGGCAACAGTTGAAGCTATAAAAATCATTAGAAGGGAAGATAAATCTGTTAACGCATTCAATACACAATCAAGCACTAGGAACTCACATGTATTAAGAGTCACAGACTTGTTGAATTTTCTCCTTTCCTAGTCTTAAAAGTATAAGCAGCCACACCTCCACATAATGATCTTGTACAACTGCAGTTCCAAACATGTATTTTACCACTCGCTGTAAAAGGAAAACTGAGTTCAGACACTCCACCCCAGCAAATGTTACATTTCAACAAGCTGCCATAACAGTTCCTGCAAAAGCTTATTCCAAATCTGATTCGGCTTTGGACTGCTAATGATGCACAGAAAACAAAGGCGACATGGTGTGTCAAGTAAATAGTACGCTATTTTAGGCTACATTCGTACAGGTGCAAGCAACCGTAAGCCATGGGCCTGATTCAAGAAAATTTACCTATCACATGGAAACCAAAACAAAACACACCATACAGTACATTTGTTGAAGAACTAATTTCAGTTATAACATGGCTACATTTCCAAGAACATTCAAGGGGATTCCAGCTGACACTGCAAGCCCAGCAATATGAAAAGCTAAAGTCAAAAAACGTGGAGCTGGAAAAGCACAGCAGGTCAGACAGCATTAAACAGTAAATCAACATTTCAGGTCGGAACTATTCTTCAGGATTGGGGAGGGGCAGAGAAGCCCAGAAATAAATAGGGAGAGGGTAGGTAAGATGGAGATAGGTGTATGTAGGTAGGGGGTTACTGCAGTTAGTTAGTGGGAACGGTGGAGTGGGTAGGTGAGTCACAAGATGGACAAGTGGGGGGAGGGCAAATTATAGAGCTGAAGTCAATATTCAGGCCATTGGGCTGTAAACCCAAAACAAATAGAAGGTACTGTTCCTGCAGTTTGGCCTCACTAACTGTGGAGGCAGCCAAGGATGGGCATATCACCAGGGCTGTGGCGGGGGAGTTAAAGTGGACAGCAACTGGAAGGCCGGGGTGGTTTGTGCACGCAGAGCACAGATGCTCTGCGAACCAGTCCGTGAGTCTGCGTTTGGTCTCCCCAACAGAGACAAGACCACATCAGGAGTAATGGATACAGTAGATGAGTTTAGATGAAGTGCAGGTCTCTCTCTGTTGGATTTAGAAAGGTTGTTTGGGGCCTTGAACAGAGGTGGTGGTGGTTTTTCTTTTGGGGGGGGGGGGGGGGGCGGCAGGGAGATCCATGCAAATGTACCACCTCCAGTTGCAGGGAAATGTACGGCTTGTGGTGGAGGGAATAGCAGAGTTCTGTCTCCAAAAGAAAAATCTAAAACAATTTATAGGAATGGGTGGTCATTCAGCCCCTCAAGTCTACTTCACCATTTAAATGAGATTATGGCTTGACATGGCACAGATCTCCATATACCCCTGGTCTTTACCCAATATCCACTAACTTTAAAAAATCTGAGTTTTAAAACTAATAAACAATCTAGTGTTCTAGTATCAATTGTGGAATGGTGCTCCCAACGTCAATGTTCCTTCAAATGCAAAAGGTCAACCAAATCTCTTCAAGACTTGAGTTCCGCTGACAACCAATTTTAACTCCAGTGCCTGAAGTAAAATGGAATTTTTAACCCTGATGAAGATAAGTTAGAATTCTACTTGCAGTTACTGTAACTAAATTTAATCTGAAGATAAATCTCATCCCACCTAAATCCAGTATCTCTTTTGAAATGTCAATATGGGAGATCCATTTCCGGCCACATTGTTTCTCCACGAGGTGAGCTTTACACCGTATGCTCTGGCAAAATGAGCGCTCAGGATACCACATCTCTATCAAGCTGCGGACTTTTAAAACTGTTCCTTGCTTGCACCAAATTTATTTGCATGTTTGGATATATTGCTTTGTCTAAACATGGTCCACAATGGCAAAATTAGGCTTGTATCAGCATTCACACACACCCCCTTTGGATTGTTGCAATGGTAAATTAGGCTCCTACCTTTCACCTTACAATAATAATACATTTCCTGTTTCCTAAATGAACAATTCACAAAAACCTTAGATTTCCACGTTGGAGACAAAGGTTTTTGATGACCCTAAAGAGAGATGAGTTCATTAAGTTCTTTGTACAAGCTAGCAGAGAGTGCATGCAGGCTAAAACTTTTAGCATTTCTTGCAACAGTGTTGCTCAGGTTAAGGAAGGAAGTGACCGTTGAAAACAAGCGCTTAATCTCTGGGCATTTGCTTGCTTCAGGACGAAGGCAAACTGCCTGGTGTGGGCTCAACTTCCCCAACTGACAACTAGCAGGATAACTGCAGTGTCTTTTTTTAAAAAAGCAACATGGACTTTATATTCTCTTGCAAATTTCTAACCTTACAATTAGCCCTCATTAGACTAAGACATGATCAAAATCTATCACTTTTGACTCCTCTATTGTAATTCAGAGGGGGGAGAAAGCTCATTTTCATAAGGAAACCCAAACTGTCTACACATGTTGATTTTTACATTGCCCTTTTAAAGCCAGCAAGTTGTCGCTGAGATAGGGACAACCAATATCTTGCCCAAGAGGCCACCGTTGAGAGTCCTGAAGTTTAAGGCTATATAACGATAGATGGTAACAAAATGCAATTCACTCCTGGAAAGACAGATACCCAGTAACAAAAAAATGAAAAGTTGCAGCCAAGATATCAATGATTATGTGCTACAGCTACCCTGGTTAAGTCAAATCTGGGAAGAGCTTTGTACACAAGGAATGAATCATTAAAAGGATCCTGCAGACAGATCCTAAAATTAAACACATTGAACAAATCGTGGCTGCCAATTTTATTTTTGTTCATGCAAATGGGGGATGGACACTGGTTCCCTTAGTGCTCTCAAGTCTTTCAATGTTGGTTCCTTTACTGCTCGCCACAAAAATTTAAGGACAGTGAAATTTCTCGTATCACAAAATCACAATGAGCTTCACAAACACGCTCATAAGGAAACTCAAACTGTCTACACATGTTGATTTTTACATTGCCCTTTTAAAGCCAGCAAGTTGTCGCTGGGATAGGGACGATCAATGAGCTTCACAAACACGCTCATTGAAGGAAGCAGAAAAAACCCACTATTTAAATGGCACCTGTTTCTGACAGATTAGCAAAGAACACAGCGCTTAATGTCATAATTCTCCAACTCGTATAAATGGTCATGAAGCAATCATGCTGCATAGGCCTAGAGTCATAACATGTGACCCACTGTAGAAGATTGTTTTACTCGACTTAATTCCACTGTAAATGCCAAAACTTACTCAGTTAATTTTAGGTTTTTTATCAGCCATTTTGCCCAGAAAAGAAGTTTTATTGAAGTTTTTCACGTTCCACTCCTCAGGACTCTCTGCTTGCAATATTTGCAGCAAGAATACAAATTCAAGGGAGAAAAATTAACATTTAACGTGTGAGAAGAGTGCCATATGATTTGCAAGCAGACTCTGATAATACAGACAGTGCCATGTGGAATGCACCTATTAATGCTGAATGACAGGTAGATCGTATCAAACAGTGTATCTCTTGGGATGAAAGGCTCTTGCGATGCAGTAGTCGTTTCTGCCTCCAAGCCAGAAGGTGCAGGTTCAAGTCCCACCTGCTCCAGAAATGCATAATAACATCTCTGAACAGGTGATATGACAACCTCTCTCTGGATGTTTGCAACAAACAAAATAATAACCACACCCAATCAACTGGGTCTAACATTTGGCAGAATTCTACAATTGAACATTTGCTGAATAATCTCAAGTCTGTAAAAAATTACGCTGACAACCAATTTAGGAGTATCAGTTGTGTTCGTAGAGATAATAGGAACTGCCAATGCTGGAGAATCTGAGACAAGGTGCAGAGCTGAATGAACACAGCAGGCAAGCTGACGTTTCGGGTCTAGACCCTTCTTTAGAAAAGGGGGAGGAGAAGGGGATTCTGAATAGGGACAAGGGGGAGGCAGGCAGAGGATGGATAAAGGACAAGATAGGCAGAGAAGAGACAGACAGGTCAAGGAGGCGGGGTTGGAGCCAGTAAAGGTGAGTGTAGGTGGGAAATTAGGGCAGGGACAGGTCAAGGTGGTGAGATGAGACTAGTAGGGAGGAGGCGGGGATGAAGCTTGAGGTGGGAGGAGTGGATACGTGGGAGGACAGGTTAGGGAAGCAGGTACGAGCTGGTCTGGTTTTGGGTTGCGGTCGGGGGAGGGGAGATTTTGCAGCTTGTGAAGTCCACATTGATATCATTGGGCTGCGGAGTTCCCAAGCGAAATATGGGTGTGTTGTGCTCATAGTCAGTAGTCCGGTGCATGTGTGTGTAACAGAAGCTACACATAACACACCTGTTTTTCTGAAGGCAAACAACCTGCACATACAGTATGTCAGCAATGTCCTATCTAGAGTCAACCTGCCGATTTAAAATTTAAATTAATCAACTCTCTCAGTCATCTAGCAATCCACATTAATGGGTACATTTTCTTGGCAATACTTCTACCAGAGTTCACTTGTCAACTAATCAGCACTCTTCCCTTCATGCTGAGTATATCAGTTATCCAAATATGAATCATTCAAATATGACTGATGAGCCTAAGAAGTGGTACAGCTATTAATTCAGTTTTCACCATAAAGAAACAATGTGAAGAATCCTAAGTAGCAAAATGAGAAGTCTCTCAAACGTAGAGGGAACAGTCACCATTAGATCTGCATTAATGACTTAAGACTAAGTACAAGATGTTTGAGAATGTAACGAAGACAGAATGCAGAATAATTCAGGCAAGCTACTTCACAAGTAAGTTACATTCAAAAGTTAGCCGTTACATACTAATCAAGAGCATGATGCAAGTGAAAACAAAATGAGAATGGGCTAACTGGAAAACTATAAAAACACTAGGGTTTATTTAGTATTAGTTTCTGGGAGGAACCTGTGGAGTAAAAGCAATTTAGAAATAATTGAACTTTTTAAAAAAGTTTAATCAACCTTTTAAGACATATTGTTGACCTTAACAGCAGGTAGGATTTGAACCTGATCCTTTTGGTCCAGAGGTAGGGATACTACTACTGTGCAACAAAGCCTGCTTTTCAAAAAAAACTGTTCAGATATGCAATGACACACCTCGAAAGCAGACAATAGATTAGAAGACCTCACACATATTAGTGTCACAGGAATCAAAATAAATACTAAACAGGTCTGTCAGTAACTGAGAGAAAAAACTAAAATAGGAATATTCACTTGCCTAGCGACTGCTAATGAACTTAAAAACGGATTCTTAGCACTGCCCTAGACACCAAGAACAAAACACTTAGATTATTCAAGTGATCCAACAACAGCCTCACATTAGACACTGCACAATGCCGCAGTCTGGCATGTATATGGAATGAACTTTTAATGAGTAGACCAAGCCAAGTCAGCTGATGGCAGAGGCAATATTGAGGCAGCCTCAGTATCCTGCTCACAATTGCTTTCCAGCCATTGTGGCATAAAACACACCTGTGTTCTGCACAACTGAATAGTCGGCAATTATTTTAGCTTTACACACAATGATCACAGGTATGAGGGAAGAGGACTGATGCCACAGTTACAACCTTCATAGAGAAAGTTGAAAAACACCAAAACAAGTAGTTTCTAATTTCAAACCATGAAATATTCCATGTCTCCCTGACCCTGTACCCACCTCAAATTCAGCTTTCAAGATCTCTCTTTCAGTAAGCACCAGTTTTAAATACACAGATGCAGTACAGTTCCTTAGGAAACTAAATTGCATTTTCAATACTTGCCCAATGAACTGCATAAAAACATTATGTTCAACAGCTATATAATGTTGTAGCCGTACTACGTGACATTAGTCAAAAAGTGCAATTCCATTTTTGATAACTATAGTTTAGGTTTATTGGCCCATTGCTACCATAATTGTTTGTGATGGCTCATCTTTGGGAGGACAGCACAAATATCAGTGGTTGGCACAGAACTACAAATACATGACCCTCCACTTGATTACTTTCTAATAACCTATCCTTACATTGGCTCTAGATGAAGTCTACAAATATAGAATTACGAAGTTGTTTATCATGAGTAGACAATGTAACATTGTTTCAACAATGTTAAAGATGTTCTCTTCAGGCATACCAAATTACAACTGCTAGACATTTCAATGCTTTTGCAGATAGATACCTCAAAATCTTAGATTCATATTGCTTTATTACATCTTCAAGAAAAAAAGGTCATGCAATTCTAGCAACTTTACACAAAAGTAGTCTCATTAACGGGTCCCAAAGGTTAAAATATATTTTTCAAGATGAATCCAACCAATTCATCATTATTGCATATTGATGACAAATTGAAATATTCTAGCTTAAATGTTATTTTCACCTATAGAAGTGCCTAGAGGCATTATAAGAAATTACCTGCACAGGCTGATTTCAAATGTCGATAGCTGCTAAAATGTATAACCATAAGACATTTACCTACAGTTACAAGTGAGGCTGAATGATCAATATCCAGTTGTATTAGCTCCAGTTTTTACAATCAGAAATTGGCTCTGTTCAATCATATAGAACACACTTCAGTCTTGCACAGTAACTGACTCTACCCAAGAAATGTGGCAAACAAAATCACACCGCTGCACATCCTTTATCCAGGAAGAAAACAACTTTAAAAACATATCATCCACTGATTTGGTTTTGAATGTACAGAAATTTACCCTACAGAGATTCAAATTTAAACAAGTTTCATTTTAGAGCAGAGCAAGCATTTTTAAAAATTGGGACTGGTTGGAATATAAAAAAATTACAGTTAATTGCTTAGTTTAGTCGACTCGATTTGTTCAAATGTCAGATACAGTAGTTTAGATCTAAAGTGTTTGAGAATGCTTGAAAAATTCAGGTCAGGCAGTACGTGCAGTGAGATGAACAGAATTAATGTCAACAGATAATGCAGATTTGTGGTAAGGCTAGCACTTATTACCTAATATCTATTGCCTCAAGAACAGCTGGACCCGGAGTCACATATAGGCCAGACTGGGTAACGACAGTTCTCTTCCTAAAGGGCATAAGGGAAGGAAATCTATCAGAGAGAAGCAGCAAAATGTGGTGGCAGTCACCAGTACAAAAGCAAAATGTTACTTATCATTTTAATCTTTATTGAGATGTGGCCGTCACAGGTAAGGCCAACATTTGTTGTCCATATCCAACTGCTCTTGAGAACACAGTCCTAAGTCATTTTCTTGAATCTGCAGTCAATTTAGATACATGCTCTGTGCTGTTAGGAAGACAACTGCAGTATTTTAGCCAAGCAGCGAAAGGGCAATGGTAAAGTTCCAAGCAGGATAAGATTGGAAGTGGTACTGTTCCCATGGGTCTGTTGTTCTCGTTATTCTACAAGATCCCAGGGTTGGAAGATGTTGTCAAAGTACACTTTACTAAAGTTGTCCAAGTACAGTGAATGAATGTTTAGTGTGGTGGAAACTGGATGCTGTTCAAACAACATTACTTTGTTCTGGATTGTGTTGAGACTGACTGCAACATTACTGAAGCAAGTATTCAAATCACACTCCAGACTTATGTCTTGCAGGATGGTGGAATTGACTTTGGGAATAGAACAGATGAGTTATACGCTCTGAAATTCCAAACATCTAACCTGGTCCTGTAATTACACATTGTTGCACGTCCAGTTAAATTTCAATAGTGGCACATGAAAATCATTTAATTGCAATAATTGTTCCCCAAGCTATTTAGACATCTGTAATGTAACAAAATACACAGCACAATGATCTGCTAGCACCTATCCAAATTAAAACAAACAGGAATTTCTAGAACAGCTGGCTCAATATTATTTATTTAGATGATGGAAGGTTACCACTTTAGATGAGATACTTGCACATATTATTGGTATACTACTGCAATCATTCTGATGCTAGATCAAGTCATCACTAGGTGGAAGACAATGCCAATTATGTTCAGAATTATTCAGAGTTCCTTCAGATAAATGTCATTAAGTTATGAAAATTTTAGTAAGCACCGTACTTGAGTGGATGATTTTTTAATTAAACCAGAACTCCCCTTTCAGATGAACTATAGTTCAAGACACAACACCTTCTCCTAACCGTATGACTGTTACCCAAAAGGACATTCCTGTTCAAAACAAAATCCTACTCAGAGCCATACAGCATGGAAACAGAGTTAAAACTTTTCAACAGAATGAGGAATCCAAATTCCCATTTACCTTAATAAGCAAACAAATTAGTCATTAGGGATAAAAGTTATTAGGTTTATTAACCAGATTTCATGTAGAAATTCATACAAGTAATTTGAAGACAACAAAGTTTAACATTAGGCAGAAAATGAAGTAAGGCAAAGAGAGACATTTTGAAAAAAGAGAACTCAGGAGAAGTAGACCAATCTGCCCCTTAAACCATGTATATGAATCAACAATCTCAGGATTATAGTTTTAAGTGTGGGAGCATAAGTTGAAAAAAGATGAATATTAATCTTATTCACAGATCAACATTTCAACTAACATCCCATAATGTAAATAAATAGGGACTTAAGACAACCAGATGGACACCTGGGGTCTGACAGGTGCTTGATGGGCTAAATGGACAATAAAGTTGTTTGGTCTTCCCCACAGAAAACAAACATTAAGCTATTTTTTAAATCACTTTTCGCACAAACCTATCCCAACTGTTTCTCCTGTTTAATTATGATGACAATGGTCATCTGTTTTTCTTTCAGGTTACATGTCCTCAAAACTCAAGCTCTAATCTTTCGTAAAGGTTGAATCATTGCAACCAATCTCCAAGGTTTTAAAAATTTGTCCTTCGGATCTGGGTGTCACTAAGTCAGCATTTATTGCCCGCCCCTACTGATTGCCTACAGGGCAGCTGAGTCAAACACATCACTGTGGGTACAGTTGCAGGTATGCCAAGTCAGGTTAGGATGGTCTCAGGGACATTGACAGACAAGACAGTTCCAATAGCTCATTGGTGTATCCAGTACATCAAGTCTGTATCACCAAAAATATGATTCTACACAGTGGGCCCAAAACCCTGAAATGCGATGTATGTGAACTGCTTATCCACGTAGTTTTTAAAAGGTTTGAGCTTCCCCACCTCAACTACCCTCCCAAAGTGGGCAAAAAGGTTTTTCTAAAATTCTCTTGCCTTTCACTTTAATTATACACCCTTGTTGTTGACCTTTCACCTAATGGTAACGCTGCTTTCTATTCATCCTGTCAACACCCCTCAATCTTAAAGACCACCACTGAGCACCCCCTTGACCTTCTGTGGCCAGCCTTATTACTGATTCAGCTCATGTCCTCAAGCAGAAACCAATTTCCTTCTTTCTCAGGGTTCAAAATTTGGGAAACTTGTCCAGCTCAATTCCATACCTTCCTACAATTGCAAACTTTTGTAATCTCAGAAATGATCTCATTATTTATAGATCCTTAGATGACACTTCCAAACCCATGACCATGAACATTTAGAATTGACAAGCATAGCAGATGCACTGGAACACCATGCAAGTTTCCCTCCAAGCCATTCACCAGCCAGACTTGGAAATATCACCATTCCTTCACCTGTCCTGGGTCAAAACCTTGGAATTCTCCCTAAAGGAAGTGTGGGTCAAAACTACACCACATGAATCGCAGCCAATCAAGGTAGCAGCTCACCATCATCTTCTCAAGGGCAACTAGAGACAATAAATGCTGGCAAGCCAATGACACCCATAACCCACTAGTTAATTAATGAACTAGATTCACCTTTGCAGTTTTCAAAAGTTGTGACCGATATAATCAACTTGATAACCTCAGTATGGGATGTCGTTATCAACAGTTCCGCTAGTGTTTCCTGCCCATCTCCAACTGCCCTTGAGGAGAAGATGGTGAGCTGACTTCTTAAAACACCACAATCCATGCACTGTCAGTAGAGCTACAATGCTATTAAGGACAAGAGTTCCAGGATTTTGACTCTGGCAGGGAAGGAACAGTGACATTTCCAACCAGTGTTCCCTCTAAGCTGCACATTGCAGCCATTTCAATGTTCGGCACATGAAGATCTGCACTGGCATGTCGATTGTGACACACTTCAGGTCCCAAGAGTTGTAATCATACAAGGGTCCTGGAGGCTCATATCTAACTGAAGAGCCTTGGTGTTGCAAGTGCACTGGAAACATCTGGCATTTTTGGGAGCAGGATGCAGAGGATTGGTTTCAGCGAGATCTGGAGCACAGCTTTTCAGTACTTTTGCTGAAATTTTATCACAGCCCAGGTAAACTAGAAACTAGACTGTCAAAATACTGAATACACGAGCAAGGAAGTTCTGACAGAGCTGCACAAGAAGTTAGGCCATAGCTGCAGTACCATGTGCAGTTCTGGTCTCCACATTATAGGAAGGATGTAACAGAGAAGATTCACCAAGATGCTACAGTAATTCAGCTATTCAGGGGAATCTCAATAGGCTGGAGCTATTTAACCTGGACCAGACAAGGCTGAGGGGTGAACAACACACAAGGGTCCTTGATAGGGTACATATCTTTTCCCTTAGATGAGCCAATAACCAGGGGACACAGTTGTAGGATCAGCAGCAGACGGTTTATAGAGAATTCAAGATTTAAAAAACTTCACTCAGAGGGTGTCTGGTATTTGGAACTCATAGCATACAAGGTTAAAGGGAAAATGAGATTAAGAAAGAAGCTTGAAAACAAATTCAAACATGGGCAGAAGGGCCTTTTCTCATGCTTTTGAACACTGAATCTATGTGGGTGTCACTAGCTAGACCAGCAGTTATTTGCCCATCGCTACTTGACATTGAGACGGCAGGGGCTTTTTGAACCATAGAAGTCCATTTGGAGCAGGCACAACTGTAATGCTATTATGGAGACAGCTCCAGGATTTTGACTCGGCAACAAAGGAACATCAACATACTAAGTCAGAGCAGCGCACGGCTCAGAGGGGAACTTGACCAGGCTGTTATCCCAATTTTGGCACTAATGCCCAGCTACTGGTAAGGGGTCATCAACAGATTGAGTTTGTCATCGTTGATGCCAGACATTTCATTGTTTCACTGAGACCTTTGAATGCTTAAAGACAGTAGCCCATTTTTGGAACAGTTAAGCATTAACTACATTGCTGTGGATGTGTTATCATACACAGGTGAGGCCAGGTAAGAACAGCAGTTTTCCATACCTTAAAAACTATTAGTGAATCAGATTTGTTTTTACAATAATTGACAATGGTTTCAGACTGTTGATTCCAGATTTTGAAAATTCAAATTCTGTTTGCCAGGGTGGGACTCAAAGAGCCCCCAGAACATTAGAGGTCTCTGCATTACTAGTTCAGTGACAACGTCACAACACAGGCTCCCATCACTTCTCACTTAGTATTTACCTGCAAAATTGGTGAATTCCATCCATTATTATAAAGGGAAGGTCAAGTTTAAAACACTAGAACTAATCAATTGCCTGCAAGCATACTTTTTAATAATCTAATGAGTCGTAACAAATGTTTAACTGGAAGGTGAATAGATTGTTTCATTAAATTAAGCACTGGCAGGGTATGGAAACCCAATGAATATGGATTAAATAACACAAATTTGATTTGGAAACATAGCTAGGTACTGCATTACAGCACGTACACAAAGTAGTAGTGGTAAATGGATGACAATCACAACCATTTAACTGCAAAACTGGTTAACTCCACTATTTGTATTGCACCTGACAAATGATTCCAAGGTTTATCCCCATAAGTGTCAAAATATCTGACTTATCCACATAAGGAAGTATTAGGATAGGTGATAAGGTTTTATAAGGATTTAAGAAGTGTCTTAAGAGGAAACACAGATCAATGGTTTCAACAGAATTTCAGAGCTTAACCTCAGATGAGAATTCAGCTACCTTTAGTACAGCAATTAAAGTCAGAAGCTAGAACAGGAAGGTGACTGTTTAGAGGCCTGTTCAGCTAGAGAAGGAGGGAGACATTTAATATTCAAGGCATTCATCAGTAATTCAACAAGCATTAAGGTTGTTTTGAAGAGATGAAGAGTTTTGTGCAAGTATGGGTAGGAGCAGAAGCCGGCCAGGAATATCTTTGGAATAGTCAGCCTCAAGATAACACAGGAACGATGAGAGCTTCAAGTAAGCCAGGCGAGATATTGAACATGAAAATAGGCAAGCTTGCATAAGGTGCACAACAGTCTTGTGGCACAGTGGTAGTGTCCCTATCATGGGGCCAGAAAATGAGTGCAAAGTGGTGGTGGTGCTGTTTACGGTTGTAGGGGTAGGGGTGAGGTGCACAATGAGATGAAAATCACCAGGGTTCCCAAAAATTAGTTGAATGAAGTTTTAGTTCATACAGCACAGGATGTTGGGCAAACATTCTATCCACTGAGTGACAGCTGAGAGGTAGAGTACTACAGCTGGGTCTTGGCAGAGTGGATGCCGACAGTGTCAGAAAGGGCAGCAGCGAAGGGGGAAAACGTGAGCCAAATGTGGCAATTGAAAGAAAAGCCATTGTAGAATATTCTCAGGCCATAATTCAATGGATGACAGTGGAAACGTAGCGGAAAATGGTGCATCACCATTTCAAAGACTATAAAAAGGGTCAAGAAGCAGAAGGACATAAATTACTTTTGCTAGTGACACAGGTTAACATTTATGACTTCGACAGAGTCACACTGTGGAGGGCACTGAAGCCTATTGAGTGAAATTCAAAACATGGGGTTGGGAGAAACGAATTTCACAGGTGACCTCATTCAAACACTCAAGAGAAAAGGCAATTTTCATGGAGACATGGCCCAACACTGGTGTTCCTCAGACCAGTTCCTCCAGGAAAACTGGAAATAAATGACTTGGATCATTTACCTGACAAGTAGCAGTGTTTTAATTCAACCCTCGGAAACTATTCCATATTGAAATTAGATTTGCATTCTGAAGTAAAACTACTAAAGTACAAACCTAATGACTATTAGATTAGGTTATCTGCATTATACAACATTTTATTAAAAATCATAAGACTTTTTGCAATTTTGGAAAAAGACACCCTGATGACTTATTTGGTAAAGGCAACACCAGCATCAACCTGGTTCAGTTGGGAGAACTGTAACACCAGACAAAACAGTATTAGTCTATATCATGATGCAGACCTGACCACCTGCTGCGGTCAAACACTCCAGTGTGATATGGTTAGAAATACCATCAACTGCATTAGGCCCCAAACAAAAGGTTTATCCTTAGTCAAGTGACATGATACAAGACAACATTCCCAAAACCTGAACTGCAAATCCTGATTAACTACCATGAGTAAATAAATGACCGGTTTTCAGTCAAGACCACAATTTGCTGGTAGGACATTATAACTGAATGATTATGCATAGGGAGAGAGGAATGTGCAACGAGACCTGGGTGCCCTCATACACCAATTGCTGAAGACAAGCAAGCAGGTCCACTTGGAGGTCACCATTTGCCTTCATATCAAACTATTCAAGTACAGAAGCAGGTTGTCTTGCTGCAATTAAACAGGGTCTTGGTGAGACCACACCTGAAATGCTGCAGGCAGTTTTGGTCTCCTTATTTAGGACAGGATAATCTTGCTATATGTGGTGAATCAGTTAGGGTTATATTCACTAGAGTTCAGAATAATGAGGGAGAGGATCTCAAACCTCAAATTCTAACAGGACTAGACAGGGTAGATGCAGGAAGTATGTTCCAATGATGGGAGAGCCCAGAACTCAGGGTCATAGTACATGGATATCAGTAAGCCATTTAGGACTGAGATGGAAGAATTTCTTCAGAGTTCAGCACCTGTACAATTTGTTACCACAGAAAGCAGGAGGGGTTTAGGAGCTGGATATAGCTCTTAGGGTTAAAGGAATCAAAGCATTTTGGGGTAAAGCAGAACAGACTAATCAGTTGGATGATCAACCATCATAATGAACGGTATCAAATTAAATCCCAGTCTGAGATAACAAGGTGTAGAGCTGGATGAACACAGCAGGCCAAGCAACACCACCTCCCCTGCCACCCCCGGGGGGAGGGAGGGAGGGAGGGAAGAAGGGAAGCAGATCCACACAGGTCTTTTCAGAGGGAGGAGGGTAACTTCTTCAAGGTAGGCATACTATCTCTATATCCCTGTCTGTACCTCTTTAGCTGAATCTAGTTAGAGGTTGGGTGTTACAATTCCTTCCACCAACTCTATGCAGCTTTCTGACTGTGATTGTTTTATGTCTTTTCCAGGAAGTGCAGCATGAGGACTTAAATGGCTCAGGATTAATCCTTTTACAGTCAATGTATCCAGAGAGTCTGGCTGCTTGCCTATCAATGTACAAGAAAATAAGCACTTTCAAAACAACTTTGTTTAAAACTCTACAGTTACAAAGTGCCACACCATCCATGAAACACATTCAGTCAAATGTTCCAAAGAAACCATTTTCCTAAAGATCAACTGATTCAAAGACTGGAATGAAAACTGCAAAAACTTCACCCACTTGATTGGTGGGCAGCACAGTAGAAGCTGTCTAGCGGCTTGTTTCAATGTGCTGAGACACCTGCCAATCAATGTTCATACCTTCTAAAAGGCCTGAGATGAAGAGAATTGCTCGAGTAAAGTGCATAGAGTGTAATCAGAGCAATAAGAAAATGAGTAAACAATCAGAACTGGAATATTACAAAAACCATTAAAGGACCTATATAAAAATTAGAAAGATCTATAGTGGCTGGTTTAAAGAGGTACTCAAGAAATTCTGGCTCAAGAATTTAACATTCCACTCCACGTTTCAACCTCAGTTCCATCGTTGAAGCAACAGCTGGTTCATGGACCAACAAACAAGGTTAATCACAGAGTTCAAACACATCATCTTCCTGATGTGTATGAAAATACCACATTATGTAATATTAATATCTTTAATTACCGAATCTTCCAAAATTTAAATTTTCAAAAGACTGTCAAAGTCCTTGGCACAGCTTTATTGCTATTATAAATTAAAAAAGACATAGAAGGCTTGTTTATATCAGTTTTATTTGTAGCAGAAATTTGTTTACCATGCAATTGTCCTAGTTCCCTATTCCCCATCATCTCGCACAGGTTATTCAGCCTACATCTGTGACAACTATTTACTGGAAACAGATTTGTAGTTTTAGAAACTGCAGACTGTCCGACAGTGTAAGGAAGACCTGGATTTAGTTTGGCAGCACAAAGAACAAAAATGCCCTCAGGTTAGATTACTTCTGCTAGGAAAAAAACTACCGCTCATTCTGTTAAAAGATCTAAGTTTAAGCAAATTTATAGGTTTCTTTCAGCCCTGAATACTCAATGAAATCATGTCTAAAGCATTACAATCTTATTAGTCTGGTCAGCATAATACACCAGGATGGGAAGAACTTTACTAATTAGAAACACCTTTGATGGAAAAAGGTCTTCGAAGAATCTTAAATCAACTCCATTGCTTGGCCATTGTACCACAAGTTATGGGAAACAGTGTCTGTTTGATGGATGTATGTGGACTCTGCCTGTGCCACCCATGCAGTATGGCTAAGTCAGTAATGGCAAAGAATGTAGTGCATTTCTTCCAACACTGCACAATTAAGAAATACATGCAATTATTTTAGTGAAACCAGACATGACTAAAAATTGAGAAAAAACGAAACCCCACATCCCATCAGTATGAATATTTGAAAACGAGCTCCACCGAGTCTGTTTAAAGATGTCAAATCCAACTATTGTCTAGAGATTTTCACTCAAAATTAATTTACAAAGTGTCCCATGGCACTTGTCAGAAAAGATCCCATCCATAATTTTGAAATTACAATATACCACACAGTTACTGCAACTGTTTAAAACATGTCACACCAAAAATGCAGTAAATTACAGCAATCTAAAATATTTCTACATTGTACTTGCAAACAAATAGCCCCTCCCTCCAAAAGAAGTTGCCCATATTACAGACAAATCAGTTGGTACAGTCAAATTTATATTAATTAGTAATTTCACAGTTAGCTTAAGGGAACTGATTTTAAAACGTCAACAAGATTCATACTTTTTCCTCAATTATTCACAGAACTTTAACAGGTAACTATTTCAGGTAAGCAAAATAATTCCTGTTGTTGTGTGAGGGAGACAATGAATAGCATCAAAAATAATATCCTTAACTCATCATAGCTTAAATTTAGCTTAATTTCAAAAAGGAATTTCATAACAGCTTATGAACCCACATCTAGGTTTACAACTGCTGAACCCAGACTTGTCAATAGGTTGAAATTACTAAAATAAATAGTCTACAAAACCTTGCAATAAGAATCTGGGAAAACAAGTTTGAGTCAAAATGTGCAATAACAAAAAAAACCCTCTGCAATGAGAAGCTGGGTTTGAGAAGGAATTCCTGGCCTCCACCCCACCTCATTTCTCAGCATGTGTGCGCTAAGGGTGACCTGCAACTTCCGCCTAGGCAGAATGAGGCAAGAATCGTCTTTAATCCCATTGTGTATAAGAATTAACTATGAGGATTAAAACATTCCAATTCACATTTCCGAACAGGAATTCTTTTTTACGTGAAACAGAGACATGAATTAAAATGGTGGTCTGGCCCAGTCTCCGGGCGCTAAACCTTCAGACGCAAATTCCACCGCATTCATTTTCTGAATTAAATCAGTGGGAAGGCGGTGAAGAGGAGACATACACCGCCATCTATTAACCCAAGTCCTCTTGCCCAAGCACTGAAGAAGCAATTCAATGTCATTCTGCAAATCGGTACTTCTTCTTTGCTCCGGGGGAGGGAGGGGGAAAACGACGAAAGATTCAACCTTCAGAACCCGAGGCTGGGGGTAAACGTCGAGGGAAATTATACTGGAAAACGGGGGGGGGGCGAAGAGAAGAATCTGAAAGAGGGAGGGTGGGAAGAAGGCGACTTTCACAGCGGATGCACCTCTCTCCATGATGGAGAAGGGAGGGGTCAGAGTGAATAAAAGACGGCCGGGATCTTGCCGTGCCTCCCGCCGGATTGGAGTCAATGCCCTGCCCAGGCTGGGGAGTAGGGGAAGGAGGAGTGTGGGGGGGGGGGGGGTTAAGGTGGGTTTTGTTTAAAAGATCCGGGATCGGGTTGGTAAAAGGAACGGGGGGGGGGGGGGGGAGAAGAGAGGGGAGAGCGCGGGCACCGAGCGGCCGCTGGGCGCCATTTTGTGAAGCCGGCGGCCGGGAGAGACAGGGTGAGGAGAGCCGGGGGGGGGGGGAGAGAGAGAGAGAGAGAGACACGACAAATCCCACCGCTCAAAACCCGGCACCACAAACACAAAACCCCAAAACAACTAACCCACCCAACCACCTCACAACAACGAACATCTCTCACCGTCGTAGCGCTCAGCCTGCTCGGCCAGCTTGGCTTGGTAGACGAGGTCCTCGCGGTCCTCCATGTTCTCCGGTGGAGGGGGTGGGGAAGGGAGGGTGGCTGAGGCGCTCGATGGACGGGAAGGAGGAGGATGAGGATTACCTCGTTTTTAAAAAAAATAAAAAAGAAATCGCCGGCGGCTTTGATTTAAGAGGGGCTCCTTTCTTTCCGTTTAGGTTGCGGTTGCGGCAGCGGCAGGGGGGGGGGGGGGGAAAGAGGGGTGTGGCGGCGGTAGGCGATCGAAGGATGCAGAACTTCGGCAGGAAAAGAAATAACAGCGAGCTAATCTCACTTGCCGATTCTTCTTTTTTTTTTCACTTCCCAGGCTTTAAAAGCCCGCAGACAGAGGAGTGTGGTTCGGGGAGGGGAGGACTGGCAGAGAAGGCGAGGCGAAGTCGAGAGGCAGACACGGAGGGAGCGACCGCCGTCCTCAGGAAGCAGCCGAGCCGCTCACACACGAACCTTGTTCGCCCGCTCGCACCCGCCGCCGAGCAGCTGCCAAAATGGCGGACAGACAGGGTATAGTTCCGGGCTCCGCTATCCCAGCGCCTCCTTTACCCCCCTCCCTCACACACACACACACACACACACACACGCGCTCTCACGTTGCGCGCCGCCGGGTAGTGAAGCGGCGGCCGCACTACTTCCCTTCCGTCTTCCCCACTCCAAAGGGCTTCAGCCTGTCGGGTGGGGTTGTGCGCCTGCGCGGATGACGGCGGAAGGATACGCGCCCCTCCCCGCGGGTGGAATCATAGGGCGGTGAGAAAAGGCAACAAAGCCCATAGTGCCGGGCACCGCGCCTTCGGGCGAGCGCTCCGCGCCGGTGAGGTGGCACAAGCGGAGCGCCGGCAAAAGTGTGGGCAAGGCCGCTGTGTCTGGCCGCGCTGCGGAAAGAGCGCCAGCTGCTATAAGAGAAAGGGTAGTGTGGGCGTATGGAGAGTAGCATGCACACGTATATGTAAAAATTGCATGCAAAATTATACATACTTGCAAAAAAGCAGGCTGCTCAATGCATTCCACTCGAAGGAAAATATTCTCCATTAATTCATTTGTTGATCAATGTCTTCGGCTTTAAGGGAAAATAAAAAGGAATCGTTGCACACAGGGCATTCTGAAACCAAGTAGGACAGTCACCTCCAACTGTCAGGCCATCTCTACAGGAATTCCCAGTGTTCTAGGCACTATAATGTTCAGCTGCTTGTTCCCTGACCTCGACTCCATCATAAGGTTAGAAGTAGGGATGATGGCCAATATTTGCACAATGTTCACAACTCCTCAAATACTGAAATAACAAAGTGTAGAGCTGGATGAACCGAGCAGGAAAGCTGGCATTTCCTTGACCCTAACCCTCCTTAAATGCTGAACCGTGTTGCACAAATGCAGCAAGATCTGGACAGTATCCAGATTTGGACTGACAAGTGGCAAGTAACATTCAGGTGATCCAAATGCCAGGCAATTACCTACCATGTTCAACACCTGAAGAAGGGCTGACACTCTAAATGCTTGTGTCTTCAAATAAATCTGTTGGATTACAACCTGGTGTCAAAAACAAAGTTGCTGGAAAAGCTCAGCATGTCTGGCAGCATCTGTGAAGATAAAAATTAGAGTTAATGTTTGAGTTCCAGTGACCCTTCCTCAGAACTCAACCTGGTGTTGTATGATTTCTGACCATTTCTAAGGAGAAAATCTCATCATTGCCCCTTGACATTCAATGTAACAAACATTGATGAATCTCCTTCTACCATAGAATTCTGATGATTGGGTGATGCAGATAAACTCTCTGCTCTGTCAGGGGATCCCAAGAGAAGGAGATTAGATTAGATTAGATTCCCTACGGTGTGGTAACAGGCCCTTCGACCCAACAAATCTACACTGCCCCTTAAAGCATCCCACCCAGACCCATTCCCCTACAACCCACACACCCCTGAACACTACAAGCAATTTAGCATGGCCAATCCACCTCACCTGCACATCTTTGGACTGTGGGAGGAAACCGGAGCACCCGGAGGAAACCGACGTAGACACGGGGAGAATGTGCAAACTCCACACAGACAGTCGCCTGAGGCTGGAATCGAACCCAGGTCCCTGATGCTGTGAGGCTGCAGTGCTAACCACTGAGCCACCATGTCGCCCCAAAGAGATGTGACCTTAAAATTGGAGGCAGGCAGTTTATAAGTAAAATCAGAAAAACATTTCATAAAGAGTAGTAGAAAAAGTTATGGACGCTGAGCCAATTTGACGTCTTTTTAAAAACCAGAAGAACTGCAGATGCAGTAAATCTGAAACAAAAATAGTGATTGCTGGAAAAGCTCAGCAGTTCTGGCAGCATCTGGGGAGAGAAATCAAGAGTTAATGTTTTGGGTAGAGTGACCCTTCCTCAGAACTCCTCTCAGAAGGGTCACTCGACACAAAACATTAACTCTGATTTCTCTGTTTTTAATGTGTTACAAACCTGAGCCTGATTGATACATTTTTAAGATCATTACAGGATTTGGACGTGCCGGTGTTGAACTGGGGTGGACAAAGTTAGAAGTCACATGACACCAGGTTACAGTCTAACAAGTTATTTGAAATCACAAGCTTTTGGAAGGGGCTACAATCACACAATTTGGAATTGGAGTACAAACAATTCGTAACCTAATGACTGGTGAACAAGGCTTGAGGGCTGACTGATCAACTTTGTTACAGAAATAATTAGGCTTTTCAGAACTCATATGCATACAACACAAGAGTAATCTAACCAGACAAAACTCTATTTTTACAGCTCAAAGTAGTTACCTGTTTGCACTTATAATTAGCTCTTAAAATTATTTTTAAAGTTTATTTCTGCAATGCATAAACTGGACATTGTCAAACAATAAAAAAGAAAATTTCTACAAATTAGGCTGAAAACACCTTTCTAAAACATTTGAAATTGTGGCTTGAAAGAAGATGTACTTTCCTAAGTTTCATTCAGCCAGGTTCTGATGTCTCTAAATTTAGACAGGGTGGTTCATTAGATGCAGGTACAGTTATAACATTTGAGAGACATTTGGGCTGGTATGTTAATAGGAAACGTTTAGAGAGATATGGGTCAAATGCAGGCAAGTGAGGCTAGTTTAGGGGAAACTTTATCAGCAAGGATGAGTTGGACCAAGGAGTCTATTTCTGTGCTGTATGACTCTATGACTTACATTGTAAAAGGAGGCTGTTTGGCCTTTCCTGGCTGCGCCAGCTCTCCAAGTCAGCACTGCACACAGTGTTATTATCCTACATACTCTCTGTATCCCTGCACATTTTTCCTTTTCCAAAAGTCAGCCTGCCTCAATTTAAACTTCCTTGACCACACTCAGGCAATGTATTCCAGACCTTCATACTCACTGCATGAAAATTCTTTTTCTCATACCACGGTTACTTATTTTAACAATGTAAAATTGACCTCTTGGAATTAAGAACAAAAACAAAGATTGCTGGAAAAGCTCAGCAGGCCTGGCAGCATCTGTGAAGGCAAAAAAACAGTTAACGTTTCGGGTCCGGTGCCCCTTCCTCAGAACTCAATCCTGGGATTGACACGGACCACAAACTGAACGGGCCCAGTTATAAAAATACTGAGCTGGTAATTCTGGATGAGTAACTCACCTGACTCCCGAAATCCTGTCCAACATCTACAAGGCACAAGTCAGGAGTGTGAAGGAATGCCTCCCATTTGCCTGGGTGAATGCAGTTCCAACAGCACTCAAGAAGCTTCACATATCCAGGACGAAGCAGCTCACTTGGTTGGCATCACATCCACCAAATTCACCAATTCACTCCCTCCGCCACCAGTACACAGTGACAGTACCATGTACTATCTACAACATGTGCTGCAGTTAGTACCAAAGCTCATCCAACAACAGTTTCCAAACCATCAACCTTTACCACCTAGAAGGAAAAAGACAGTCATGACAGGGAAAAACATGCCCTCACCTTACCAATCTGCCAGCTACAGACACATCAGTCCGTGATGGTACTGGTAAGTGTGACCACTGCACACTCCATTCACTCCACATGTCAAGAAAGGGTTGGAAACACTGGATACTGCAAAGGCTACGAGCCCCAACAACATTCCAGCAATAATATTGAACATATGGTCCATAACATGCCGCTCCCATAGCCAAGCTGTTCCAAAACAGTTACAACACTGGCATCTATCCGATAATGTGGAAAATTGCCTAAGTATGTCCCGTGCATTAAATGCAGGACAAATCCAACCCAGCAAATTACCGCCCGTCAGTCTCCTCTCGACCATCAGTAAAGCGATGGAGGGTGTCAGTAACGGAGCTATCAAGCAGCACCTGCTCAGCAATAACCTGCTCAGTGACGCCCAGCACCTGATGTCATTACAGATTTGTTCAAACATGGACAAAAGAGCTGAATTCCAGGGGTGAGGTGACAGTGGCAGCCCTTGACATCAAGACTACATTCAACTGAGTGTGGCATCAAGGAGCCCTAGTGAAACTGGAATCAATGGATATCATAGGTGAAGCTCTCCACTGGTTGGAGTCATATCTGGCACATAGGAAGATGGACATGGTTGGTGGACATCACTCATCACAGCTCCAGGACATCTCTGCAGGACCATCTCCAGCTGCTTCATCAGTGACCTTCTCTCCATTATAAGGTCAGAAGTGGGGATGTCCACTGATGATTGCAAAATGTTCAGACACTGAAGCAGCCCATTTCAAATGCAGCGAGATCTGGACAATATCCAGGCTTGAGCTGATAAGTGGCAAATAACATTCACCACCACATAAATGTCAGGCACTGACCATCTCCAATAAGAAACAATCCAACCACCGCCCTTTGCCATTCAATGGCGTTACTATCACTGAATACCCTACTATCAACACCTTCCACTTATCATTGACGAGCCACATAAACAGAGTGGCTGCAACAGCAGATCAGAGACTAGGAATACCGCAGCGGGTGACTCACTCCTGCCTCCCAAAACCTGTCCCCATTAACAAGGCACGAGTCAGGTCTTGCTTAGGTGGATGCAGCTCCAACAACACTCAAGAAGATTGACAACATCCAAGACAAAGCAGCTTGCTCAATTGGCACCACGTCCACAGGGAACCACTCCCTCAGTAGCAGCAGTGTGTACTATCTAAAAATGCACTGCAGAAATTCACCCAAGATCCTCAGACAGCACATCCCAAGCTCACAACCACTTCCATCTAGAAGGACAAAGGCAACTGATACAAGTTCCCCTCCAAGCTGCTCACCATCCTCACTTGGATATATATCTCCATTCTTCAGGGTTGCTGCGTCAAACACCTGGAATTCTGTCCCCAACAACATCTTGGGTCAACCCACAGCAAATGGACTGCACAGGTTCAAGAAGGCAGTTCACAACCACCTTGTCAAAGTTAACCAGGGTGGCAATAAGTTTTGGCCAGCCAGCGATACCCACATCCCACGAGTGAATTAAAAAGTATCACACATCATCCTTACAGGGAACAATATCACTGATTCTTCACTTTTGGTGGGTCAGTACTGAGGAAGTGCTGTACTGTTGAGGGGTCAGTAATGTGGAAGCATTGCAGTGTTAGAGAGTCGGTACAAAGGAAGTTGCCCACAGGCAGAGGATCAGTAGTTAGGAAGCAATCTATTGTCAGAAAAGTAATGCTGAGGGAGCAATGCATCATGGAGAGAGTTCTGGATGTGAGTTTGCTCGCTGAGCTGGAAGGTTAGTTTTCAGACGTTTCGTCACCATTCTAGGTAACATCATCAGTGAGCCTCCGACGAAGCGCTGGTGTTATGTCCCGCTTTCTATTTATCTGGTTAGGTTTCCTTGGGTTGGTGATGTCATTTCCTGCGTTGGTGATGTCATTTCCTGTTCTTTTTCTCAGGGGATGGTAGATTGATTTGGAGCCCATGTGTTTGTTGATGGAATTCCGGTTGGAATGCCATGTTTCTAGGAATTCTCGTGCGTGTCTCTGTTTGGCTTGTCCTAGGAATGGATACGTTGTCCCAATCAAAGTGGTGTCCTTCCTCATCTGTATGTAAGGATACGAGTGATAGTGGGTCATGCCGTTTTGTGGCTAGTTGATGTTCATGTATCCTGGTGGCTAGCTTTCTGCCAGTTTGTCCAATGTAGTGTTTGTCACAGTTCTTGCAAGGTATTTTGTAGATGACGTTTGTTTTGCTTGTTGTCTGTATAGGGTCTTTTAGGTTCATTAGCTGCTGTTTTAGTGTGTTGGTGGGTTTGTGGGCTACCCTGATGCCAAGAGGTCCGAGTAGTCTGGCAGTCATTTCGGAAATGTCTTTGATGTAGCGGAGAGTGGTTATGGTTTCTGAGCCCGTTTTGTCTGTGTGTTTGGGTTTGTCGCTGAGAAACCGGCGGACTGTGTTCATAGGGTACCCATTCTTTTTGAATACGCTGTATAGGTGATTTTCTTCTGCTCTGCGTAGTTCCTCTGTGCTGCAGTGTGGTGTGGCTCGTTGGAATAATGTTCGAATGCAGCTTTGTTTGTGGGTGTTGGGATGGTTGCTCCTGTAGTTCAGTATTTTGTCCGTATGTGTTGTTGTTGGAGGGAGTTTCTACTGAGGGAGTGCTGCAGTGTTGGGAGTCAGTACTGAGGTAGTGCCACACTGTCGGAGGGTCAGTGCTGAGGGAGAGCCGCACTGTCGGAGGGTCAGTGCTGAGGGAGTGCCACACTGTCAGAGGGTCAGTGCTGAGGGAGTGTTGCACAGTTGGAGGGACAGTACTGAGGGAGTGCCACACTGTTGGAAGGTCGGTGCTGAGGGAGCGCCGCTGTGTTGGAGAGTCAGTGCTGAGGGAGAGCCACGCTGTCGGAGGGTCAGTGCTGAGGGAGCACCACACTGTCGGAGGGTCAGTGCTGAGGGAGTGCTGCACTGTCGGAGGGTCAGTGTTGAGGGAGTGCTGCACAGTTGGAGGGTCAGTGCTGAGGGAGCCCTGCAGTGTCGGAGGGTCAGTGCTGAGCGAGTGCCACACTGTTGGAGGGTCAGTACTGAGAGAATGCCGAACTGTCAGAGGATCAGTGCTGAGGGAGCGCCGCACTGTCGGAGGATCAGTGCTGAGCGAGCGCCGCACTGTCGGAGGGTCAGTGCTAAGGGAGCGCTGCACTGTCGGAGGGTCGGTGCTGAGGGAGCGCCGCACTGTTGGAAGGTCAATTCTGAGGGAGCACCGCACTGTCGGAGGGTCAGTGCTGAGGGAGCGGGCACTGTCGGAGGGTCAGTGCTGAGGAATTGAGCATTGTCAGAGGGTCAGTGCTGAGGAAGTGGGCACTGTCAGAGGTTTGGCATTTCAGATCCTACATCAATATTAGTCCTTATGGACTACCTGCTGAGCCATAAAATCCTTAATTTTGATATTTTCTAATCAACCTGTTTGGGGATGTTATGACATAGCTCTGGGGCATTTGGGATTTGAACCAGAACTTCCTGACTATAATTCACATATTCATCATTAACTGCAAAAAGCTTCGGCCCTTGCAGGGATTGTGGAAGGTGCTACATAAATGCAAGTCATTTCTGTGCAGTATCTGAGATGGGGGAGGTGAGGAATGATGATTCGTGCAGGTTCTGGTCCCCATCACTCTCCAGTACACCCTACTGGATCAAAGCAGGTAATTCAGGGATTCTGCAAGGCTGGGCGTGAGCTGAACTCTGATGTTCCTCCATAATCCAACAAAAATCCGCAACAACTAAGCTCATAGACACAAACACATACACACACTCACTCACACAGACACTCTCACACACACACGTACACAGTGTTCAGCTATGTTAGTGAAGCAAGGAAGCTGTTCCCTTCAGAATCAATCAAAGTCTTCAGAAGAGGTGGACAGCGTAATGAGAGAAAAGGGTTTGAACTGCAGCTCATCGTGTGTAAGATCCATGGCAACAGAAGCTGCATCATCATCAAGCAGTTTGTTGTTCTGAGGAAGCAATCCAGTGGGAGGAAGGTGTTCACTCGATAATGGCACATAAAAATTACAACACATAAACAGGTCATTTGGCCCACCTTCTTTAAAGTAGGGGTTTCTGCTGCACACAATCCTCATCCCAATGCTTCTCTATCTCACCGTATTACCACCTCCCTCTTGTGCGTTTTCCCCTTAAATACATCCGGTCACTTTAATCTCTTGTGACAATCACTTCTGTATTTTATGCCTTTATGAGATAATAGGAACCAGTTAATAACTAAAATTGCAATTATCAGAATCTTTTTGGAAGTATGTTTCTGTGGCTTTTAATCCCCCTGTTTCTCTCTCACCCTGTCTCGCTACTGATGCAATGCCTCAGATAGATGGGAATGTCACTCAACATCTTGTGCAGGCACCAGACAGATGAGTAACATTGATCTTTGGAAAGTGTTGCTCATGATTCTCATCTCTGAGTCAGACATTTGTAGGTTACTGCAGTGTTCTTGGTTATTGTGCTTTTTTTTTAACTAATTCATTCTCGGATGTGGGTGTTGCTGGCTAAGTCTTTGCTGATTGCCCATGACAAGGTGGTAGTGAGTCCAGGACTTGGACCCAGTGACACCAAATTAACAGCGAAATATTTACAAGTCAGGATGGTGAGTGTCTTAAAGGGGAGCTTGAAAATGGTGATTTTCCCATGTATCTGCTGCCCTTAACTTTCAATGTCGGTTTTGAAGATGCTGCTGAAGGACTTTGATGAATTGCTACAGAGCATCTTGTAGATGGTACACCCTGCTATCACTGGGCACCACTGATGAAGGGAGTGCATGTTGGAGTTAATCTATCCATAAAACCATAAAAAATAGGAACATGAGTCGGCCATTCAGCCCCTTGAGCCTGCTCTGCCATTCAATTGGATCATGGCTGATCCAACATTCCTCATATCCACTTTCCTGTCCTTTCCCAGTAACCCTCGATTTCCTGACTGATCGAGAATTTATCTTTCTCAGCCTTAAATATATTCAAGAACTCTGTCCCACAGCTTTCTGTAACCCTCTGAGAGAAGAAATTCCACCTCATCTCAGTCTTGAATTGGTACCCTGTAATCCTGAGACACTGCCCTCCAGTCTTAGACACAGCCACAAGGGCAAACATCCTCTCAGCATTTCCCCTATAAAGCCCTTTAAGAAGCCTACACATTTCAATGAGATCACTTCTCAATCTCCCAGACTCCAGTGAGTAGACTCCCAACCTGTTTAGTCTTTGCTCAAAAGACAGTCCCTCTGTACCGGGGATATCTTAGTGAACCTTGTCCGAACGGCTTCTAATGAAATATCTTTGCTTAAATATAGGGTCCGAAACTGCTCACAGTTATCCAGACGTGGTCTCACCAGCAGCTTGTACGTTTGTAGAATGACTTCCCTACACTTATACTTCAACCCCCTTGAAATGAGGAGTAACATTCCCTGTGCCTTCCCGAAGACCAGCTGCACCTGTATGCTAGCTTTCTGTGTTTCCTGCACAAGTTCCCGCAAGATCCCTTTGTGTTGCAGCTTCATGCAATTTATCTCAGCTTAAATAGTATTCTGTTCTTTTGTTCTGCCTTCCAAAATGAACAACTTCACATTTTCCCACATTATACTCCATTTGCTAGCTTTTTACACACTTACCTAACCTATCAATATCTCTTTGTAAATTGTTTGCATCCCTCTAACAATCTGCCTTTCCTATTTTAGTGTCATCTGCAAATTTGGCTACAGTACATTCAATTCCTTCCTCTAGTTGTGGTCTCGCACAGATCCCAGTGGAACCTTACTGGTGATAGGTTACCAACCTGGGAAAATGCTCCTTATTCCCACTCACGGTTTCCTGCCCATGAGCCAATTCTCTATCCGTGCTAATATACTACCTCCAGCACCATGAGCTCTCCTGACTTTACCTTCTGTGAAGTACCATGTTGAACTCCTTCTGAAAGTTCAAAGACAACACATCTACGGGTTCCCCTCTGTTCACACTGGGTGAGACCTCCTCAAAATACTCGAATAAATTAGTCAGGTAGGATTTCCCTTTCATGAAGCCATGCTGATTCTGCTTGGTTAGATTATGATTTTCCAAGTGTGTTGCAATGACTTCCTTAATAATTGATTCCAATATATTTTCAACAATATATGTTAGGCTAATCTGCCTGGAGTTACCCATTTTTGCCTGCCTCTCTTTCTGAATAGAGCTGTCACAATAGCAGTTATCTAATCTTCCGGTACTTCTCCATAATCCAAAGATTTTTGGAAAATTATAACTAATGCAGCCCACTATCTCTTTTAGGATTCACCCCTACCAACTCCCGTATTCGTTGGCATTAATGGGATATTCAAAGTATCTTCTACTGTAAAGATTGATGCAAAATATGTTTTACTCATCCGGCATTTCCCTTGCTCCTTGAACTGTTCCTTGTCGCTCGTCTCCCATTTAATTCAAGCCAGATCCCTTTGCACTTCTGATTTGCGAATTTTCTCACCGTTTAGAAAATAGTCCATGCCTGTATTCTTTTTTCCAAAGTGCAAAACCTCACATTTACTCACATTGAATTTCATCAGCCATTTCCTGGACCACTCTCCTAAACTGTCTAAGTCTTTCTGCGGCTTCCCCAACTCCTCAGTACTACCTGCCTGTCCACCTATCTTCGTATCAACAGCAAACTTCACCAGAATGCCCCCAGTCCCTTCATCCAGATCATTAACATATAAGGTGAACAGCTGTGGCCCCAACACTGAACCCTGCAGGACACCACTCGTCACCAGTTGCCATTCCGAAAAAGAGCCTTTTATCCCAACTCTCTGCCTTCTGTTAGACAGCCAATCCTCAATCCAAGCCAGTAGCTCACCTCGAACACCATGGGCCTTCACCTTGCTCAGCAGCCTCCTATGAGGCACTGTATCAAAGGCCTTTTAGAAATCTAGATAGATAACATCTACTGGGTTTCCCTGGTCTAACATACTTGTTACCTCTTCAAAGAATTCCAACAGGTTTGTCAGGCATGACCTCCCCTTACTAAAACCATGCTGACTTGTTTTAATCTGACCCTGCACTTCAGGAATTTAGAAATCTCATCCTTAGCAATGGATTCTAGAATTTTACCAACTACCGAGGTTAGGCTAATCGGCCTATAATTTTCCATCTTTTGCCTTGATCCTTTCTTAAACAAGGGGGTTACAACAGCAATTTTCCAATCATCTGGGACTTTCCCTGACTCCAGTGACTTTTGAAAGATCACAACCAAAGCCTCCACTATTTCCTCAGCCATCTCCCTCAGAACTCTAGGATGTAGCCCATCGGGGCCAGGAGATTTATCAATTTTTAGCTTTTCTAGCACTTTCTCTTTTGTAATGCCTACCGTACTCAACTCTGCCCCCGGCTCTCCCTAATTGTTGGCATACTACTCATGTCTTCCACTGTGAAGACTGACGCAAAGTACTTATTAAGTTCTTCAGCTATTTCCTTATCTCCCATCACTAGCCTTCCAGCATCAATTTGGAGCGGCCCAATATCTACTTTTGCCTCTCGTTTGTTTCTTATGTATTGAAAGAAGCTTTTACTATCATTTCTAATATTACTAGCTAGCCTACCTTCATATATGATCTTCTCCTTCCTTATTGCTCTCTTTGTTATCCTCTGTCTGTTTTTGTAGCCTTCCCAATCTTCTGATTTCCCAGTGCTCTTGGCCATTGTATAGGCTGTCTCTTTTTCTTTGATATATTTCCTGACTTCCTTTCTCAGCCATGGCTGTCTAATCCCACCCCGGATAATCCTTCTTTTCTTTGGGATGAACCTCTGTACTGTGTCCTCAATTACACCCAGAAACTCCTGCCATTGTTGCTGTACTGTCTTCCTTGCTAGGCTCTGCTTCCAGTCGATTCCTCTCTCATGCCCCTGTAATTACCTTTATTTAACTGTAACACCATTACATCCGATTTTGCCTTCTCTCTTCCAAACTGCAGACTGAACTCTACCATATTATGATCGCTGCCTCCTAAGTGTTCCCTTACTTAAAGGTCTTTTATAAAGTCTGGCTCATTACAAAGCACTAAGTCCAGAATAGCCTGCTCCCTTGTGGGCTCCATCACAAGCTGTTCCAAAAAGCCATCCTGCAAACACTCCATGAATTCTCTTTCTTTGGATCCACCAGCAACATTATTCACCCAATCCACCTGCATATTGAAGTCCCCCATAATCACCGTGACCTTGCCTTTCTGACATGCCCTATTTATTTCTCGGTGCATCTTGCGCCCCTGGTCCTGATCACTGTTAGGAGGTCTGTACATAACTCCCATTATAGTTTTTTTGCCTTTGTAGTTCCTCAACTCCACCCACACAGACTCCACATCTTCTGACCCGATGTCATTCAGTGCCGTAGACTTAATTTCATTCTTAACTATCAAAGCAACCCCGCCCTCTCTGCCCACCTCCCTGTCTTTTCGATATGTTGTGAATCCTTGGATGTTTAACTGCCAGTCCTGAGCTCCCTGCAACCATGTTTCTGTGATGCCTACCACATCATAATCATTCAAGAGGAATTGTGCTGTTAATTCATCTACTTTGTTGTGAATACTACGAACATTTAGATAAAGTGCCTTAATGCTAACTTTCTTAAAATTATTAGAGAGGTTGGAAATCCTAAAATGTCTGAAACTATCCTTCCTTTTGCTGTATTCCTCGTCTGCCTCGAGCTTAAACCCACCTGTACACATGCTATCCTGTTGCTTATTTTTCCATTTACCTCCATAGTCCCTGTCTCTTTCACTTTCCCTTCCCCCCGACTCAGAAGTTTAAAGTCCTATTGACCACCCTATTTATCCTTTTCGCTAGAACACTGGTTCCAGATCGGTTCAGGTGGAGACCATCCCGATGGTACAGATCCCCCTGGTTCCAAAACAGTTCCCTCCTTGCCCATTACCGGTGTCAGTGTGCCATGAATTCAAACTGCTTCTCCCAAACCAATCTTTCAGCCCTACCTTTACCTCTTTAAGCTTGTTGACCCGGTGCCAGTTAGCTCATGGCTTGGGTAGTAATCCAGAAATTATTACCTTTTTGGTCCTGCTTTTTAATTTAGCCCCTAGCTGTTCATATTCCCTCAGCAGAACCTCTTAGCTCTTTCTACCTATATTGTTGGTACCTATGTGGAGCATAACACTGGATCTTTCCCCTCCCACTCTAAGTTCCTCTGCAGCCCAGTGAGAGTCTTGAATATAGGCAACAGGCAGGAAACACAGTCTTTGAGACCATTGATCCTGGCCACACAGAGCAGTGTCTATTCCTTACTATACAATTTCCAGTTACAACTATACTTCTCTTTTCTCCCCCTCTTGAAGGGCTCCTTGCACCATGGTGCTATGGTCATTTTGCTCATCCTCCCTCCAGCCCCCACTCTTATCCACACAGGGACCAAGAACCTCAAACCTGTTAGACAGGCTCAAGAGCCGAGGCTCCTTCAGCACTACCTCCTTGATCCCTCTATCTGCCTCACTCATAGTTACACTCTGCTATCCTTGACCACTGACTGAATTCAAGGTCCTTAATTTAAGGCGTGCAACTCCCTCATGAAACAAGTATCCTGGTAACTCTCCCCTTCACTAATGTGTCACTATGTTCAAAGCTCAAACTCTAGCCCATTAATTCTGAGCCGGAATTCCTCAAGCAACCAACACTTATGGAGTCATAAAGTCATGGAGTCATACAGCACAGAATCAGACCCTTTGGTCCAACAAGTCCACGCCGACCAAGTTTCCCAAATTAAACTAGTCCTGCTTTTGGCCCATATCCCTCTCAATTTTTCCTATTCATTTATCGATCCAAGTGTCTTTTAAATGTTATACCTGCATCCTACCACTTCCTCTGGCAGTTCATTCCACATATGAACTACTCTCTGTGTGAAAAAGTTACCCCTCAAGTCTCTTTTAAATTTTTCTCCTTGCACCTTAAAATTGTGCCCTCTGGTTTTGAACTCCTCTACCTTAAGGGAAAGACCTTTTTTATTTGCCTTATCAATGCTTCTCATGATTTTATAAATTTCTCTCTATAAGGTCACCCCTTAACCTCCTACATTGCAGTGAAAAATGTTCCAGCCTATCCAGTATCTCCTTATAACTCAAACCGTCCAGCCCCCAGTCATACTCTTATAAATCTTTTCTCCACCATCACCAATTTAATAATATCCTTCCCATAGCAGGGCGACCTGAACTATACACAGTACTGCAAAAGTGGCCTCACCAACATCCACAACATAATGTCCCAACTCCCATACCTAATGGTCTGAACAATGAAGGCAAACATGCCAGACATCTTCTCTACTACCCTGCCTACCTGTGACTTTCAAAGAACGATGCAGAACCCCTACATTTCTCTATTTGACTATACTCTCCAAGGTCCTACTAATAACCAGGTAGGTTCTGCCCTGGTTTGTTTTACAAAGTGCAACACCTTGCATTTATCCAAATTCATGTGCAACTCCTCAGCCAATTGGCCCAACTGATTAAAATCCCTTTGTAATCTTAGATAACCTTCTTCCTTTACACCACCAATTTTGTTGTCATCCCCAAGCTTACTAACCATGCTTCCTAAATTCTCATCCAAATCATTTATATAAATGAGAAACAACAGTGGACTCAGCACCGCTCCCTGCAGAACACCGCTGGTCACAGGTCTCCAGTCCAAAAAACAACTCTTCACCACCATTCTCGACAGAGAGCCAATTTTGTATCCAGTTGGCAAGGTCTTCCTGTATCCCATGTGATCTAACTTTACTAACCAGTCTACTGGGCAGAAGCTTGTCAAAGGCTTTACGAAAGTCCACAAGGACAAGATGTAGTCACTGTGAATCACAATGTGGGCCATCAGCTCCAACACCATGCAGGCTTAGCCCTGCATCTCTATTTTATTTACTTAGTTCTTATTTAGGTTTTCCCTGCTGGTATTTTAGTTTGTAACTTGTTAGTGTTTCACCCATTTACCTTAAATCTGAAAGGAACCTATATTAGATAGTTAAATTAGTAGCTAACACCAACCAATGAATTTATGGTTTATCTGTGATGTCATCATTGTTTTGTGCCCTAATCCTAAACATCAAATTATTCTGTTAAAAAAACTTACAAACTGTCAGCCAAAAAAGCAAGCAAAAAACACCTCTTTCCCTCTGCACTGACTTCACACTCACTCCACCTCCAAATTCTCCAAACTATATACTCACTCGGGCTGTGTCTCTCTCTAGAAGTTGTCTCTCCTTCCTGACCATGTAAAGCTTACTTTCCAAACAAGTAGAGAGTCACTCTCGTGACTTGTGTGTTGTGGATGGTGGACAGGCTCTGGGGAATCAGGAGCTGAGTTAATCAGCTAGCCTCTGACCTTATAGCCACAGTGTTTATATTGTTGTGTAGTTCAGTTCCTGGTCAACTGGATTTAACCTTAGTATTGTAGCCAATGCATCATTCGACATCACAGAGGCTGATTATTTGGTCATTCAACCGTTGCTGTTTTCTGGGGTCTTGCTGTGTCGAATTCACTGCTACATTTCCCTACATGACAACACTGATTACGCTTGAAAAAGTACACAATTACCTGTAAAGTGCTTTAGGATGTCTGAAGGCTATAAAGATGTCAGATAAATGTAAATCTTTACTTTCTTACATAATAATTCCCAGGATGTTGACAGTGGGGGTGTCAGTAACGGTAACATAATTATATGTCAAAGGGCGTTGGTTAGAGTGTGTCTAATAGGTGATGGTCATTGCCTGGCATTTGTGTGGCACAAATGTCACTTGCCACTTGCCAGCCCGAGCCTGGATATTGTCCAGATCTTGTTGCATTTAAATATGGACTGCTTCAGCATCTGAGGAGTCGTGAATAGTGCTAAACATTGTACAACATCAGCGAACATCCCCAACTCTGACCTAATGATTGATGAAGCAGCTGAAGATGGTTGGGCCGAGGACACTGCCCTGAGGAACTCCTATAGGGCTGTCCTGGTGACTGACCTCCAACAACCATGACCATTTTCTTACTTGCCAGGCATGACTCCAGCCAACTCAGAATTCTGCCCCGATTCCCATTAACTCTAGTTTTGCTCGGACTCACTTGGGCAAATACTGTCCTGATGTCAAGGGCAGTGGCTCTCACCTTTCATCTGGAGTGTAGGAAGGTCAGCATCCCTAATTGCTTTGGAACTGTATGGATTGCCAGGACATTTCTGACAACAATTAAGGTTCAACTACATTGTTGTGGGTCTGGAGACATATGTAGGCCAGACCAGAGAAGGATGGCAGATTTTCTACCCTAAAGGGCATTAGTGAATCAGATGGGTTTTTACAACAATCGATGCTAATTACATGGTGACCAGTATCAAGACTAGCCTTCAATTCAGGTTGATTCATTGAATACGAATACATACTTTTGTTCTGTCTTCACAAGGGAGGATACAAATAACGTCCCAAAAATGAAGAAACAATGCTGGGGAAGTTAATGGTATTAAAGGCCAGTAAATCCACAGGGCCTGATAATCTACAACGGAGAATATGTAAGGGAATGTCTCTAGAAATAGAGGATGCATTGGTGGTCATGTTTAAAGATGCTAAAGACTCTGGAACAGTTCCTTTGGGTTGGAGAGTTGCTAATATAATCCTTCTGTTTTTAAAAAAAAGACAAAAACAATTCAGGGAACAAGAGATGGTACAAAGAGACCTGGGTGTCCTTGTACACCAGTCACTGAAAGTAAGTGTGCAGGTGCAGCAGACAATGGAGAGGGGAAAGAGTTTGCTGGCTTTCATAGCAAGGAGAAGGGATGTTTTACTGCAGGGCCTTGGTGAGACTACAACTTGAGTATTATGAGCAGTTTTGGTTTCCTGATCTGAAGAAAGTCATTTTGGCCGTGGAGGAGTTAAGTTTTACCAGACTGATTCCTGAGTTCGCAGGACATATAGGGAGAGACTGGATTGGCTCATACTATATTCCTGGGGGCTTAGGAAAATGACGGGGAGATCTCACAGAAACCTATAAAATTCTAACAGCACTAGACAAGGTAAATGCAGTAAGCATGTTCCTGATCCCCAGATAGTCTAGAACCAGATATTGGTTAGGCCACTGAGGACTGAGATGAGGGGGAATTTCTTCACCCAGAGAGTGGTGAGCCTGTGGAATTTGCTGTTACAGTAAGCAGTTAAGGCCAAAATATTTAATGGTTTCAAGAAGGAGTTAGTTACAGTTCTTAGGGTTAAATTCTTGGTGCTTGGTGGCTGTGCTCTACATAGTAAGATCTAAGAGTTTTCATGGTCTGCTGGGAACAGGGCAGGATCCCTGAGGATTGTTGTAAAGCCACTATCATAACCTTGTACAAAAACAAAGAAGGGAAAGCTAGATTGATCCAACTAGCATGGGACTATCATCCTTCGATTGTTGGGAAGATCCTGGCTAGAATATTTCAGAACTGCTTTACTCATAGACAGCACAGAAGGAGGCCATTCAGCCCATCATGTCTGCATTGGTCAACAAAGATATGACCACACTAATCCCATTTTACAGCTCTTGCCCTGTTGCCCTGGAAGCTAAAATAACACGTGAACATCTAAATTCTGTGTAAGTGTTGAGAATTGCTGACTCAACTATCCTTTCTGGTAGAGTTTTAGACTTCCACCCACCATTTCTCAGACTTCTAGTGGAGAAAACAATTCTCCTCAACTCCCCTTTAACCTTCTACCTCTGACCTTCAATCTGTGCTCCGTGATCATAAACCTTTCTACTAATGTCCACCCTATCTACACCTGCTATAATCTTACACACCAATGAAAACAACCCCAGCCTCTTCAATCTAGCCTCAAAGCTCAGAGCCTCCAGCCCAGACAGTATCCTGGTAAATCTCCTCTGCACCCTCTCCTCTGAAATCACATCCTTCCAATATTGTAGTGACCAGAAATTCTGCAGTCGTGGCCTAATCAGCATTTTATACAGTTTCAGTTTTATATCCTTAACTCTGGTGTTCTACACCTCAGCTAAGAAAGAGAAATATTTCATAAAACTTACTAACCACCTTATCTACCTATCCTGCTACTGTCATGGATCCATGGATCTACACAACAAGAGCCCTCTGATCTTCACGCTCTTAACATTCATCATGTAATCCTTTGTCTTGTCAGTCCTTCTCAAGTGCGTTAGTTCACATTTTTCTGGGTTGAATTTCTTTTGTCACTGCTCTGCCCAGCTGACTGGTTTGTTGAATATCTCTTGCACTTTACAGCTACCCCCTTCATTTTTTTACCAGCTTACCAACTCGCAAACTTCTTACATCATTCCCGCTACAGCAAGGGCCCCAGCACCCAGCCCTACCCGGACATCACTTTAGTACCAAGGTATTCAACAGTGAGAAATGATGGACTTTAGAAAATCTTTGACCATCTTTGATGCCCACCCAAGCTCCTGGCCATGGTGAAGCAGTTTCATGACAATCAGTTTGGACACCAACATTTCAAAATCCCTTCTGAACCTCTAATGTTGTGAAGCAGGGATACGTGCTGACTGTTATCATATTCATCAACTTTTTAAACATGATTTGAGCACCCAGCTCACTCTCAGCACCCAGCTCACCCCCAGAACCAGCCTGAGCTCCAGATCAGCTCTGTCGATCCTTCCGATATTGTCAGAGCGTTTGCCTTGCCTCCAGTCCTGGATAGAAGATTGAACACTGGGTGGATTGAAGCCATTGTCTTTGAAGTTTCCTCGCTGCAGATGCCTCTCTGACCCTGGTCGTGATCTCAGAATGAACTACACTGATTTCAATGTTCTGGTTGATCCTATACCTTCTCCAGCAAACAGACTAACCTTGCAATGTTAGCCACCTTCACCCATTAGTCAGCCACAAACAAGTACTTGAGACCAGAGCTAACTAAGATGTAGTGGATGGGTTTTACCTGCAGATAAATTGATAGAGGTGTGGAGAAAAGCATATTATAGATGTGGGAATAGACAACCTCAGTCTTGGACAGGGTACTATGTGAGCTCAGAAGCTGAGCTCAGGGACGAAGAAGCCATTAAGTTTGAGATTGCCTTTATTGATCAGTGCATTGAGTATAGGAGTTGGGAAATCATGCCACAGCTGAGTGGGGACATTGGTTAGGCCACTTTTGGAATACTGCAATTCTGGTCTCCCTGCTTTAGGAAGGATGGTGTGAAACTTGAAAGGATTCAGAAAAGATTTACAAGGATATTACCGGAGATGGAGGGTTTGAGCTACAGGAGAGGCTGAACAGACTGGGGCTATTTTCTTTGGAGCATTGGAGGCTGAGGGGTGACCTTATAGAGGTTTATAAAATCATGAGAGGCATGGATAGGGTGAATAGCCAAGGTCTTTTAGACTCAAGGGTGAGTCTAAAACTAGAGGGGCATAGGTTTAAGGTGAGAGGGGAAAGATTTAAAAGGGACGTAAGAGACAACTATTTAAAGCAGAGGGTGGTGCATGTATGGAATGAGCTGCCAGAGGAAGTGGTGGAGGCTGGTACAATTACAACATTTAAAAGGCATCTGGATGAGTATATGGATAGGAAGGGTTTAGAGGGATATGGGCCAAATGCTGGGAAATGGGACTAGATTAAGTTGGGATATCTGTTCAGCATGGATGGACTGAATGGTCTGTTTCTGTGCTGTATATTTCAATGACTCAGTGCCTCTGTAGCAGAAAAACCAAAGAACTGAGGATGTTGGAAATCATAAACAAAACAGAATTTGCTGGAGAAACTCAGCAGGTCTGGCAGCATCTGTGAAGAGAAAGTGGAGGTATCATAGAGTGATAACATCATCGGCTGATACAGCACAGAAACAGATCCTTCTGTCCGACTTGTCCATGCTGACCAGGTGTGCTGAACTGAACTAGTCTCATCCCACTTGCTTGTATTTGGCTCATATTCATCCAAATCCTTCGTATTCACGTACCTGCCCAAATGCCTTTTAAATATTGTAACTGCACCAGCCTCTGCCATTTCATCCAGCAACTCATTCCATACACTCACCACACCCTGTGTGAAAATTGGGTCCAGTCATCCTTCTTCAGAACTGGTTGTAGCTGAGAACAGGTGGATAGAAATGCTGCGAATGGGGTGGGGAAAGTGGGTAGACATACACAATAGTTTGAGAATAGCCTTGTTTAACCTGAGACTGGTGACTGGGGGAAGATGCTGACAATGGCTTGAAGACATTAGCTTCAGTGTTGGCAGAATTTACCTGGAGCTAGCTGTGGGTCCTTGTATCTCGATATTAAACACGCAATCCAATAGACTGGAGATAATGGTGAAGTCAAAGGAATGTCTGGAGTGTTCCAGCTGGGCACTACATCTTACATGGGGAAGCCAGGGGTCACATGTTGCCAGGGGCCAGCATCTCGGTGAGGAGGTGGAGGTTTAAAGATAAAACTTTAGCAGAGTACAGTAACAATGGAGCAGGTATGAGAGCTCACAGCATGTGATTCTCTGGATAAGATTGGATCAGAGTGTAGCCAGCTCGGATACTCTCAGAGAAGTTGAGTGAAGGAAGAGAAGAGTTGTAGGTTATTGTGTGATCCACTATATCAGAGAGATTATGGAAGGACAGTTCATCACGGTCACAGGATGTCATTGTGGCTGTGGTTAAGGTCAGAAATCACTGACACCAGATTTATTTGAAAATACACTCAAGGCTCCAAAAGCTTGTGATTTCAAATAAACCTGTTGGACTACAACCTGACGTCGTGTGACTTCTGACTGTGCCCAGCGCAATCCTACACTGGCACCTCCACGTCATGGCTGGTTATGGTTAGGTCCTGTTCTCCTCGAATCATAGAATCGCTACAGTGTAGGAACAGGCCATTCAGCCCAACATGTCCACACTCACTCTCCAGCCAGACTCACCCTCCTACCCTACCCCATATTTCCCATGGCTAATAAACTCAACCTACGCATCCCTGGACACTGGGCAATTTAACCTGGCCAATCCACCTAAGCTGCACAGCTTTGGACCGTGGGAAGAAATTGGACCACCCGGAGAAACCCATGAAAACATGAGGAGCATGTGCACCACACAGGCAGTCATCTGAGTCTGGCACTGAACCCGTGTCCCTGGCACTATGAGGCAGCGCTAACCACTGAGCCACTGTGCTTTGTAATGGTGGATTGAAAGGTTTCAATGAGGGAATTGTGGGAAAAATGAACACAGATTTGGCAGTCAGCAACTTAATCAATTATCCCGGACATTTTATAAACATTATTCATGGGATATGGGCGTCACTGCCTGGGCCAGCATCATTGCCCATCGGACTGAGATTCAGTGTTAGAGTTGGGCTACGGATGACCAGGAACAGAATATCTGAGTAAGAGAAAGGACAGGTTCCTTTCTGCCTAACTATGTCCCTTGCTCAAACAAAGACTAGCTTTCCCAGAAAACCAGTGACTGCAGAGGTCATAATAAGGAAATGATGAGCTTTATCACAACAGAAAAAACTGCAATGCATGGAATATGAAACCATTATCTTCACAGCCAGACACTTCAAGATGATGGGAATTGGGGAATCAGAAAGTGTTTGTTATAATTTTCTAAAATTATCAAGGGAAGGAGGAGTCCAGGCCAGTGACTTTGATATTCATGGAAAAATAACAGTTAGAACACATTGATGACAGATAACAATCATTCAGAGCAACCACACAAAGAACACACTAGCCTGTGACATATAACAGGGGCACTGCGAGGTCACTGTGCGAACATACACTGCTGTCTTCAGGGTTTGGGTAGGACTTCTCCAATTGCATCTCCAATTCCAAACTGGGTGCCCTGAAAGTATCAACAAAATCTCCTTCACTCACTCTGCCATCCCATTGTAGGGTTGTTTGCTTACAATTCAAACCTGGAAAATCCCTTTACTCAAATTATTCAGGGGACATGGGTTTCATTGGCTGGCCAGCACTTATTGCCTGTCCCGAATTGCCCTTGAGAAGGCAGTGGTAAGCTGCTCTCCTTGAACTGCTGCAGGTCAAGGCATGATGCCATCAAGGAGGGAATTCCAGGATTTTGACCCAGTGATGGTGAAGGAATGGCGATATATTTCCAAGTCAGGATGGTGAGTGGCTTGGAGGGGAACCTGCAAGGGGTGGTGTTCCCATGTATCTGCTGCCCTTGTCCTTTTACATGGAAGTGGTTGTGGATTTGGAAGGTGCTTTCGGAGGAGCCTTGGCAAAATGTTCCAATGTATCTTGTAGAACAAGACCTGACATTTTGTATGGAGGGACACATTTCAATTTTTTTACATTCTAGAAGGTGCGGGCAGGAAATTTGAGTAAAATTAGGCTCGGAACAATATCAAACATTAATTTTCAAGAACTGCCATAACAATATATTAATTGTTTACAGATAAGAAATCAACAAAAATATTTTTTTAAAATGCAAGCAGTGAAACTAACTAATAAAACCTATTGATGCTTTTTTTCAGTTAAGACACAGAGCAAAGCCGAGACTGATAGATGCTGCGTCCTCTTACCAGGGTAAGGTAAGGAGATGGGTTTAAGTAAGATTGATCTTGCTTTTGCCTCTCGTGACAAACACTCCAAGCTGGCCTTTGAGGGATTCATACCAAAGTGAAGGTTGAAAACAGGTTATCTTTCATCCTAGGGCTTCTCCTTTTCCCATCCTGCCTCCTGGAAGGATTTTGTGGGGAGGTGAAGAGGAAGGTGGGTGTGTGTCTGGCTCATTCAGTCTCACTGTTCACATACACGCTCAAACTTTCCTCCCTTATCCGTCACAACCACACACTCTCCCTCACTCAGTCCTACATTTCCTCCCTCGCTCACTGTATCCCTCTCTCTCCCCCTCACTATCTTTCCATCACTTTCCCAGTGAGTCTCTCAGGGCTGAATCTTACATTCTTTTGGCTAAGTCTGAGTTGCATCGAGTGTTTTGGAGAGTTTGTCTGTGTGCGGCCTCATTCTCTTGAACTATCTCACCAAACCCTAATGGCCTATGTGGTCCCTATGCTATGATTTCTGCACTATCTCACCACACGCTGTTCCTGGAACAACTCGCCACTCACCAGATAACCACTGGCATCCCGTGTGGCTGTGCCATCTTTAAAAGGCCATGGTGCACCCAGACAAACTCTGTCAGTCTGGGGCTGCCCTGCATGGTTCCATTTGCCCTGGATACAGCAGATGAGGGAAATTCAGCACCTGCTTTTTGGAAAGGGGCCTGGAGCTCCTTCTGGACATGGTGGAGCTGAGGCAGAACACCCTGTTCCCCAGGACCAGCAATGGAGGTCACGCCACCAGCCCATGCCCAGCCTGCACTGAAGGAGCCACCCTGGGTCAGTGTAGTCTCAGCATCTGGAGGAATGCTCGGCGCTGTAGGAATGCCCTTCTCCACTCTGCCTTGTTGAGTGACACCACCTTCCCTACTCATTGTCAGCCAGCTCACCCTCTGACACCACACCACTAACCCTAGATGCCCTCTGCTTTGCCACTCAAGCACAGGACACCTCCCCACCTGCATCAGCAGCTGTGCCACCCATTTACAGCTTTCTTAAAACCTGCTGCTCCTTTCTTTCAGGGGGAGGACAGCCCCCAGTGGTGCAGAATGACTAAAGATGTGTTGGGTGCCCCTCACCTCTCCCTGGCTTTATGTCTGTTCTAAAGGGCATGGCCAGACAGAAGTGACATGAACCTGGCATCTCTGGCTGAAAAGGTGAGGCAGAAAAAGGCAGGGATGTAAGGCTGTGAGCATCTAGGCAGGCTTAGAGTGCATGAGTGATATGACAGTGAGATACAACCTGGTGAAGTCTCTGAGCTTAGGGGCTGTCCCTGACCACACAGTGCCTTTGCCACAGCATTACCGTGAGAGTTACCAGGGCATACGAGGGGCAGCTTTGAAGAGAAGAAATATCTTAGAAGTGTAGATGTGCCATGAGGGTTCATAAAAGGCTGACACATGTTAGATGCCAGTATCCATGGACATGAGATGCATGTTGCCAGAGCCCATGGAATCACCTTGAGATGTTGGTGCCTGGTTTTTACCATGGAGATTGTTCAGAGCAGGCAGTGAGTTGTGATACTATCTTGGTCATAGGGAAGGCCAGTGAATAGGATCTTAACTAAAGAGAATGAGGAGAAATTTAAAGGAGACAGTTTCGCGCCTATAACTTAGACAAACGAGAATCCAGTTGACAACATTGGAATGGAGAGTGTGAATGCACAGAGGCTACATTTGAAGATGAGAGAATGTAGAGAGATAAGAAAGATTGTATGGCTAGAGAGGATTAAATGAAAGGAGGACCAAGGTGGTGGAGGGATTTAACACCAGGATGGGGACTCAAAACGAACATGGAAATGTTGGAAATACTCAAACAGTCAGGCTGCAAAGAGAGAAGCAGAGATTCAAGTTGATGACCGCACATTTCCCACCTCCCCCTTGTTCTGATTGAAAGATAATTGACCTGAAAAGTTCTCTCAGTTTCTCTTCTTCCTCACGCTATCTGACCTGCTGAGAAATTCCAGCCTGGTTCAGATTCACATAAACACCACCTGCAGATAGTACAAAGATCCCCAAAAGAGAAAGCTGCCTCATTGGTAAGTGACAGAAAACAGCAGGCTCAGACTCACAAAGTTTAGAAAAGTTCGGATTTTTAATGACTTCTGCAAATAAAAAAAATGTAAAGCACAAATGGAAGTTGGTTCCTCCTGCTCCTTGTATAGGCCTTTCCTTTCCTCGCTCTTGCTCTGTACCACGCCTCCCCACAGACCTTTGTCCCTGCTCCTTCCAGGATCCCAGCTTCCAGTGCACCTCTCGGCCCCTCATCAGAAATGCCAACAGTGATAATGACCTTAGAACTGGTACATGTACAGGCTCTTCCTGCAGCCTGCTCTGTTACTGCCACAGTCTGTGTCCACACATGTGGGCAGGCAGAGAGTCATAGAGCTGTACTATATGGAAACAAACCCTTCAGTCCAACTCGTCCATGCCCGTCAGATATCCTATCGTCCCAGTTGCTAGCATTTGACTCATATCCATAAACCTTCATATTCATATACCTTCCTATTCATGTACCCATCCAGATGCCCTTTAAATGCTGTAATTGAACCAGCCTCTGCCACTTCCTCTGGCAGCTCATTACATACACACACCACCCTCTGTGTGAAAAAGTTACCCTTTGGATCCCATTTAAATCTTTCCCCTCTCACCTTAAACCTATGCCGACCAGTTTTGGACTCCCCCCACCCTGGGGAAAAGACCTCGGCTACAGCCATTTCAACTCTCTGGCTCCTCACGTGCTCCCAGAATTCTCTATTTTTAACTTCAGATTTCCAGCATCTGTATAATTCTGCTTTTGTTGAAGAAACCCTGAAACTGGAGGTGTTTGTAGACACAGATCCAGCCCAGCAAGCGTAAAAATGGTGAGCGCACGGAACTTTGTGTAGGGTAAGATTCAGGCAGCCGAGGGGGTTGGTGTTGACAGGAACAATTGAGTCTGGAGGCAACAAAAGATATAGTCTACTAAAAACTGTGTCTTTCAGCCAATACTAGGGCTAAGATCAGTAAAATTGGAGAGTTGAAGTAGGCAGATGCACATACTGAGAGAAACACAGCATTTGTTCTGTCGAACCATGAGATAAAAATCTGAACTGAAGAAGTGATTAAGTCAATCTGGAGTTCGAGTTTTGTAGGGTATTAGATGATGATAGGGTTTTAGATAGCTGAGGGCTCTGAAGATTTTCAATGTTTAGCTGAAACATCTATATTCAGCCGAGCCTGACACATGCAGAACTGCTCTAGCTATTCCTGGTCAGCTGGTACGAAAGATGCAAGTTGGTTTAGGGAAAGTAAACTATCATAACAAAGGAGGAGGAAAGTTGATATTTCGGGTCAGGACACTTCTTCAGGAAAAAAAAAGAGTCCCGACCCGAAAACATCAGCTTTCCTGCTCCTCTGATGCTGCCAGGCCTGCTGTGTTCCTCACAGCTCCACATCTCAGCATTGGCAGTTCTTACCGTCTCTAAACTGTTACAACATTCTCAATCTGCTACTCCACCAGAGGTCACTGCAGTCCGTAAACACTACAGCAGAAAGGGACCATTTCATGCCAAGAAGGGAAAGATGGATTTCCAGAGACAATGTTCCACGATTCAAAAAATCACACAATGTTAAGAAATGGACCATTCTGCTGAGGGAACAGTAGGTGAATGCTACAATCCTGTTCCTGCGATAAATATCTGAGTGGTCTGGGATAGCAGAGGAGATTTTTTTATCTTTATGAACCACAACGGTTTGTGAGGGCAGAGGAACTGAGCTTGAGTCCCCTCCCCTCAGCATTGCCTAGTGACTTAGACTGAACATCTCATTTGCATACATCTGGTAAGGAGTCTCTTGATCCAGCGCTCCATCAATACACTCACAAAAGAACGACTAACATTTCTGCAGTGACTTTCACAACCTGTGAAGTGCCTCACATCTAATGAAGCACATTTGAAATGCATTTGCAGTTGTAGCATAGCAAAGAGGTGTGTAATAACATCTCTGAACACACTGATTAGAAATCGTTAGGAAATATGGCAACAAATTTATACATAGCATAATTGTTCAAGCTGAATATTGTAATGACCAGATAATCTACTTTTAGTGGCATTAATTCTGTGATAAGCCATGACACAGAGGAAGATTATGCTGCTCTTCAACACAATTAAATTGGATCCCTTGAGAACACCCAAAATGCTAGGTTTTTTAAATTCATGAGATAATGATAGTTAAGTGGGCAAAACATTAGCAAATGGAGTATAATGTGGGAAAACGTGAAGTTCTTCATTTTGGAAGGTGATTAAATAAACAGAATATTATTTAAATTGTGAAAAACTGTAGGAAGCTGCAACACAAAGGGATTTGGGCACAATATGCAAAGATAGCACACAGGTACAGCAGGTAATCAGGAAGGCTAATGGACAGTCAGCCCTAATTTCAAGGGGGTTGAGATACAAAAGTAAGGAAGCCTTCCTGCAATTGAACTAGATTTTGGTGAGGCCACACCCAGGGCACAGCAAGCAGTTTTGGCCTCCTCATTTAAGGAAAAATCTCATTTCATTGGAGGCAGTTCAGAGGAGGTCCACTAAGATGATCCCTCATTTGGGGAGATTGTCTTATGAGCAAAGGTGAAACAGGTTGGAACTCTACTCATTGGAGTTTAGAAGAATGTGAGGTGAAATCATTGAAATATTTAAGATTCTTACAGGGCTTAGCAGGGTAAACACTGAGAGGACGTTTTCCCCATCATGGGAGAGTCTAGGACCAGAGGGCTCAGCCTCAGAATAAAGAAGCACCAGTTTAAGACTGAGACAAGGAGGAATTTCTTCTCTCTGAGGACTGAGTGTCTTTGGAACTCCTTGCCACAGAAAGCTGCAGGTACAGTCTCTATGACTGATCAAGAACCAAAAGATTATGTGGAAACTGTAGGAAAGTGGATGTGAAGAATGTGTTGTCTACTATAGTCCTTATAGCCTTCACGAGATTTGGGCATCAATGGCTGGCCTGGCATTTATTGCCTGTTCTTAATTGCCCTTGAGGGTGGCAGTGAGCTGCCTTCTTGTACCACTGCAGCCTGCATGCTATAGGTAGACCCACAATAGTTTCAGGGCAGGAGTTCCAGGACTTTATCTCAGCAACACTAAAGAAACGGCACAATATTTCCAAGCCAGGAAGGTGTGTGGAGGGGAACTTGCAGGTAGAAGTGTTGCCATTTTTCTGCTGCTCTTGATGTTATAGATGGAAGTGGCTGTGGGTTTGGAAGGTTACATAGAACATTACAGCACAGTACAGGCCCTTCGGCCCTCGATGTTGTGCCGACCTGTCATACCGATCTAAAGCCCATCTAACCTACACTATTCCACGTACGTCCATATGCTTATCCAATGACGACTTAAATGTACCTAAAGTTGGCGAATCTACTACCGTTGCAGGCAAAGCGTTCCATACCATTACTACTGTCTGAGTAAAGAAACTACCTCTGACATCTGTCCTATATCTTTCACCCCTCAATTTAAAGCTATGCCCCCTCGTACTCGCCTTCACCATCCTCGGAAAAAGGCTCTTCCTATCTAACCCTCTGATTATTTTATATGTTTCAATTAAGTCACCTCTCAACCTTCTTCTCTCTAATGAAAACAGCCTCAAGTCCCTCAGCCTTTCCTCGTAAGACCTTCCCTCCATACCAGGCAATATCCTAGTAAATCTCCTCTGCACCCTTTCCAAAGCTTCCACATCTTTCTTATAATGCGGCGACCAGAACTGTACGCAATACTCCAAGTGCGGCCGCACCAGCGTTTTGTACAGCTGCAACATAACCTCTTGGTTCCGGAACTCGATCCCTCTATTAATAAAAGCTAAAACACTGTATGCCTTCTTAACAGCCCTGTCAACCTGGGTGGCAACTTTCAATGATCTGTGTACATGGACACCGAGATCTCTCTGCTCATCTACACTACTAAGCATCTCACCATTAGCCCAGGTTTAATTTCTCACTTTAAATATGGACTTTCACAGGACAGTGTCCTTCATACTGACCCTCCAACAGTGCAGAACTTCCCCAGCAATGCACCAAGGCCCAGTTTAGAAGTTGGGTTCAAATTTAAGCAAGACTCAAAGTCACCAACTCTGACTCCAATGACAGAAAGTGTTACCGAGTGAGTATGGCTGACAGGTTCAGACTCTCATTACAAGCAATCCAACACCAACTTCCCAAGGCAACTAAAGACTGGCAATAAATATCAGCTATGCCAGTAATACCACATTCTGAGACTGAAGAAAAAAAAAGTCACTAAGATACAGCAGTGGGTTAAGAGCAAGTCAGCAGTATACCAGCAGAATATAGCACAAGGTCCTCTTCTGTCTCAACACCCAAATCGGAAACTCATAAATTTCACTTGTCCTATAGCACTGTCTCCCAATGCGTGAATACCTTCTTGCTGAATTAGACAAAACACTCCCACGAACCAACGACAGAAGCTCCCAATCTGATGCAGTTATTCCATCCCACATATGCTGGTACCTCAGTCAAATATGCACAGGTCACTGCAACAGTGTCATTGCTGGATATCATCCAGTCTCACCCTTGCAGAGCATAAAACCCAACATAAGTCACTGAATATTGGTCAGAAGCTGATTCCATCTCTCCGCAGTGATGCTAAGAAGAGTTACAAAGACACTAAGCAATCTCAACTCAGTCAACTCAAATATTGCGGTAGTACATTAGCATGGATAGAAAATTGTCTTCTATCAGTCAGATAGCTGGGATGTGGGGGTATTTTCAGGATGGAAAACTGCAACTACTGGAGTGCCTCAGGGATCAGTGCTGGAGCCAATATTATTAACAACATATGTTAATGACTAGGATAAGGGAACTGAATGCACGATGCCAACTTTGCAGAAGAAAACTGGGTGGGAAGGTTATTGCTCTCATATGCAATGGAAGGCCAGTTAAAGGACTCATTTGCATTGTAACAAATCACAAACTTTGCTTCGACCTGAAATTTAGTAGGTCAAAGGTTGTTGGATCAAGGTGTTTACTAAGTGTTTTTACAGGTCAGAATAGAGAGAAGTGAAAGCAAGGGAAACCCCAAGAGGAGGAGAATAATTTCACCATTAAAACTAGAATGTGAAAAGTACTCCTGATTTATGAAGGGTCAAGGCAACATGGAACTCCTCCATTAAATAAAAGAGGAGGATACTGGAGCTTGCAAGGCACACAATGATAGATTTTTGTATTCATGTAAAATAGATCAAAGTTGGGTAAATGGATCAGAGATACAGGTCAGTGTGGGATTGTGTTTAATAACGACCAACATCGTCAAGTGGCAAAAATAGCCGCCTTATTGAGCATCTGCTGTAGCACAGTTTGAGACAGCGATGGAATCCAAAGTACAGTTTTTACATAGAGTAAAATGTTAGCATTATGGTGTCATATAGTTCTATCTATTGTACACAAGTTTGCGTGATATCTGTCCTAGGGGAGCAGGAGATGGTTTAAGCACTTGCTAAATGCTGGCTGTTACTCCTGATGGGCTTAGAATGTCTGTCCTCTCTGAGCTTGCAAATTCAGAGATGGTAGACCTTTTGTCTTTAAAATTATTGAGGTCCCAAGAGATGGTTGCTTAGGGCTAATTAATATTATAATCTTTCCATAGTTGAGAGAGTTATGGAGACACTGTGGCAAGGATGGTATTGTTCTGAATAGGTTACAGTATTAACACTTATACAGGGTAGGTTTGATACAGAAACAGGCCTGAATGCTGCTTGCAGCATGGGCCTGATAAGAATTGAAACGTGTAAAGAAGCAGTAATAGAGTGGAAGGAATGTTTAATTTAGTTTAACGTGATTTTATGAATGGAAATGTGGTATAGTAAACGTACAGCACTTGTGAGCAAGTTAGTAAACAGAATCATGATATCTCACAGTACTCCCCTCCCCGACTTTTGATTCTACTGAGACTCTTTGAGGAGAATCACTCAATTCTTATTTTAACTCAAACGTGCCACTTGGGTCTTTGAGATGTTGGAGGGGCTTGCAGAGACATGGATTGTAGTTGGGGATGGTCCATACTTTTATGAAGTGCAGTTGCCAACAAGCCATTAACAGAGAAGACAACATACACAGCCAGAATAACAAAAGTAAACAATGGGGGTCAGTCTGGTTCCGCTCTATTATAGGATGCCTGTTTTTGATGTGGGAGGTGTTTATGCAGACCGTCTTTCATTGGACTATGACGGCCAACAGGGTGATCAGCATCAGCTGGTATGGTCCTTCCTACTTTGCACCTCAGGGTTCCTTGTGAATCTTTTTCACAAGAACCCACTTGCCTGGTACAATGTCGTGACCTCCCTCTGTTGGGTCCTTCCAGGCAGCCGATTGGTATGAAGACGCAGAGCTTACAATGTCCGTTACTGACAAGCACTAAGAGAATAAGATGTCACTTGTAAGATGATAGTCGGCCCTCCATTAGCCTATTGTCTCAGGTAAGGGCATGGGCCTGCCTGTCACTATTTCAAATGGACCCAGAGCTGTCGTTTAGTTGGAGCTAGCCCTGACACTGCACGGAACTATAGGTAAAGCCTGGGGCCAGGGCATTCCCTCCTGGTGTTATTTAGCCAGTAGCTGTTTCAGGGTCTGATTTATTCTTTCCACTAGCCCTGAAGATTGTGGATAAAAAGGGACAGTGAAAGTTCCAGTCAATCCTCAATAACCGGCAAACCTCTTGACACACTGTTCCCGTGAAACGGGTTCCCTGGTCCAAGACAATGCTGGTGGGTAGCCCCCACCGAGTATGGAATTCTTCCCCAGTACTTTGGCTGTACAATTGGCTGTACCTGTCTTGCAGAAGCAGCTTCCAACTACCTGGAAAACCTGTCCACAATCAGAAGGATGTCTGAATAACCTTGATAGTGTGAGAGTGAGAAATAATCAACTTGTAAATGCTGCAATGGCCCTGGGGGCACTAGTGCTTTCAGCTGAGGAGCTTCTACTTTGGTTCTAGTGTTGTTCTTCTGGCAAGTGAGGCAGTGGCCCACTATTACTTGGGCACATAGAACATAGAAAAGTACAGCACAGTACTCGCCCTTCGGCCCACGATGTTGTGCCGTGGAATAATCCTAATCCAAAAATAAAATAACCTAACCCACTGCTGTCTATGTGCATGTCCAGCAGTCGCTTAAATGTCACTAATGACCCTGTTTCCACGACTACCACTGGTAAACCATTCCATGCGCTCACAACTGTCTGGGTGAAGAACCTCCCTCTGACATCTCTATACCTTCCTCCTAACACCTTAGAACTATGACCCTTCGTGGCAGTCAATCCTGCCCTGGGGAAAGGTCTCTGGCTATCGACTCTGTCCACGCCTCTCATTACCTTGTACACCTCGATCAGGTCACGTCTCTTCCTCCTTCTCTCCAGAGAGAAAAGTCCGAGCTCAGTCAACCTCTCCTCGTAAGACAAGCCCTCCAGTCCAGGCAGCATCCTGGTAAACCTCCTTTGCACCCTCTCCAAAGCCTCCACATCTTTCCTATAATAGGGCGACCAGAACTGGACACAATATTCCAAGTGTGGTCTCACCAGGGTTTTGTAGAGCTGCAGCATAACCTCGCGGCTCTTAAACTCGATCCCCCTGTTAATGAAAGTCAAAACACCATATGCTTTCTAACAACCTTATCCAGCTGGGTGGAAACTTTGAGGGAGCTATGCACTTGAACACCAAGATCCCGCTGTTCCTCCACACTGCCGAGAATCCTGCCTATAATCCTATATTCAGCATTTAAGTTCAACCTTCCAAAATGTATCACTTCGCATTTATCCAGGTTGAACTCCATCTGCCATTTTTCAGCCCAGCTCTGCATTCTGTCAACGTCTCGCTGAAGCCTGCAATAGCCCTTGATACCATCAACGGCACCTCCAACCTTTCTGTCATCAGCAAACATACCAACCACCCCTCAAGCTACTCATCTTAGTCATTTATAAAAACTACAAAGAGCAGAGGCCCAAGAACAGAGCCCTGTGGGACACCACTCAGCACTGACCTCCAGGCAGAATACTTACCATATACAACCAATCTCTGCCTCCTGTCTGCCAACCAATTCTGAATCCAGACAGCCAAATCACCCTGTTTCCCATACCTCCTGACTTTATGAATGAGCCTGCCGTGGGGAACCTTATCAAATGCCTTGCTGAAGTTCATGTACACCACATCCACTGCTCAACCCTCGTCAACCTGTCTCGTGACCTCCTCAAGGAACTCAATAAGATTTGTAAGGCATGACCTGCCCCTCACAAAGCCATGCTAACTCCCTTTAATCACGCTATGCTTTTCCAAATAGTCATAAATCCTATCCCTCAGAATTCTTTCCAAAACCTTGCTGACCACAGACGCAAGACTGATTGGTCTGTAATTTCCAGGGATTTCCCTATTCCCTTTCTTGAAAAGAGGAACAACATTTGTCTCCCTCCAATCTTCCGGTACGACTCCCGTGGAGAGTGAGGAAGCAAAGATCTTCGCCAGCGGCTTAGCAACCTCCTTTCTCGCTTCCTGGAGCAACCGAGGAGAAATCTGGTCTGGCCCTGGGGACTTATCAATCTTAATGTTCGCTAAAATTTCCAGCACATCAACTTCCTCAATCTCAATCTGTTCAAGCCAATATCTTTAAAACCTCGTCCCCACCTGCTGCGCTGGAACCTATGCTACCATCTGTTCAGGCCCCAAATGTCCCCACAAGTGGATGTGTTGTGTTAGATATGGCAGCAAGGCAGTGGGTGCAAATGGTCGATTTAATTTGCGACGTCTCCAAACTCCATCTTTGCATGGCCTGTGTGCATTATCGATCCATTCCCATTACTCCTCTGGGGAACATTCATTCTGCATTCTTTGTGGATTTTGATTTGTTGTCCCAGTGTTGAGCCGGCAGACATGCACTTGAGACTTTTGGCAGGAATAATTCGAGTTGGCTCTTTTTCGGCGCCTGATCTGCCAGGGCATTACCCTGGGCTTGCATGCTGTTATGTTTCATGTGGGCTTTACACTTTAACATGGTCACTTCTTTGGGCAGCTGCAGAGCCTCCACTAAGTCCTTGACTTCCTTCCCATTTCCGACGGGGGTACCTACAGCCGTTTGGAATTCATGCTGTTTGTTGGCCAAAGGCATGAGCAACTCCAAGCACACAGCGGGAGTCGTTAAAAACATTGGCAGACTGATCCTCTGCTATTCTGCAGACTTCGGTCAAAGCCTGTAATTCTGCTTGCTGCGCTGATGCTGATGCTGCAGGGTGTAGGCTTCCTGACGTCATGACAGCGTTGAGTGTCGTGACAGTCATTCAGTTTTCCTTACATCATTTTCCACAAAACAGGATGCATTAGTGTAAAGGATGAGGTCTGGGTTTTCAAAGCCTCATTCATCATTTGGTTACTGTCCTCCAATTCCTGCAGGATTTTCGCACAAATCTTCTTCCCCTTCTGCAGGCATCAGCGCCTGGATTGACCAGGCTCACACGAAGTATTTACAGATTAGGGGCTCCTCGGACAGCTGTCAGGTCCACGGGGCAGCATTTACCTGGGGTACTCTGATCATAAAGAACAAAGTGTTCATGGCATGTGGATATTTAACTATTAACCTCCGATCCAACACCAGGCTTACAGTAATTTCAACCATCATGCACATAGCTTGCACGGCTCTCAAACAGACCCCCAATCCCACCCCCACCAACCCAATCCAAGGGCCTAAATGTCTAATTTTCCTGAGTAATACCCAACAGGTCTCACTTTGTCTCTATATTCTTGGGCCAGCACCGCTGTCATATAGTGCTCTGTTTAAGTCCTGGAGGGCTTTTTCCTGTTCCTTTGTCATGCAGTTTGTTCTTTCGAGTCCTGTTTCCCCTTCAAGATATCTGTCAGGGGCTGGGCTAGTTAGGTATACCAATCAACACAGCACCAGTTAAAGTTATACAGACCCAGGAAAGCCCTCAGTTCTCAAATTGCTGCAGGCTGTTTAGCAGCCTGTATGGCTGCAGTCTGACTTTGGAATTTCTGTTTCCCTGTAGGAGATTCATGGACCTCGACAGACTACCTCCTTCTGGGTGATCTGAGCCTTCTAAAAACTGGCCTTATGACTCTTCGTTGCAGGTGGTTTAGGAGGGTCTTAAGGTTGATCTCCTGTTTTGGAGGCTATCATTATAACATCCACATACTGAACAGGCTGGTAAGTCCCCGGGCCCTGATGGTCTGCATCCCTGGGTACTTAAGGAGGTGGCTCTAGAAATCGTGGACACATTGGTAATCATTTTCCAATGTTCTACAGATTCAGGATCAGTTCCTGCAGATTAGCCACCTTCCAATGTTGTCCCACTTTTCAAAAAAGGAGGGAGAGAGATATCAGGGAATTACAGACCGGTTAGCCTGACGTCAGTGGTGGGAAAGATGCTGGAGTCAATTGTAAAAGATGAAATTACGACTCATTTGGATAGCAGTAACAGGATAGGTCAGAGTCAGAATGGATGTACGAAGGGGAAATTGTGCTTGACTAATCTTCTGGACTTTTTTGAGGATGTAACTATGAAGATGGACAAGCGAGAGCCAGTGGATGTAGTGTACCTGGACTTTCAGAAAGCCTTTGATAAAGTCCCACATAGGAGATTAGTGAGCAAAATTAGGGCACATGGTATTGGGGGCAAAATACTGGCTTGGATTGAAAATTGGCTGGCTGACAGGAAGCAAAGAGTAGTGATAAACGGGTCCCTTTCGGAAAGACAGGCAGTGACCAGTGGGGTACCACAAGGTTTGGTGCTGGGACCGCAGCTGTTTACGATATATATTAATGATATAGACGAAGGCATTAAAAGTAATATTAGCAAATTTGCTGATGACACAAAGCTGGGTGGCAGTGTGAAATGTGAGGAAGATGTTATGAGAATACAGGGTGACTTGGACAGGCTAGGTGAGTGGACGGGTGCATGGCAGATGCAGTTTAATGTGGATAAATGTGTGGTTATCCACTTTGGTGGCAAGAACAGGAAAGCAGATTATTATGTGAATGGAGTCAAGTTAGGTAAAGGGGAAGTACAACAAGATCGAGGTGTTCTTGTACATCAGTCAATGAAAACAAGCATGCAAGGTACAGCGGGCAGTGAAGAAAGCTAATAGCATGCTGGCCTTCATAACAAGAGGAATTGAGTATAGGAGCAAAGAGGTCCTTCTGCAGTTGTACAGGGCCCTGGTGAGACCGCACCTGGAGTATTGTGTGCAGTTTTGGTCTCCGTATTTGAGGAAGGACATTCTTGCTATTGAGGGAGTGCAGTGTAGGTTCGCAAGGTCAATTCCCAGAATGGCAGGACTATCATATGTTGAAAGATTGGAGCAACTGGGCTTGTATACATTTGAGTTTAGAAGGATGAGAGGGCATCTGATTGAGGCGTATAAGGTTAAGGGATTGGACACTCTGGAGGCAGGAAGCATGTTTCCATTGATGGGTGAGTCCAGAACCAGAGGACACAGTTTAAAAATAAGGGGCAGGCCATTTAGAACAGCATTGAGGAAAAACTTCTTCACCCAGAGAGTGGTGGACATATGGAATGCTCTGCCCCAGAAGGCAGTGGAGGCCAACTCTCTGGATGCTTTCAAGAAAGAAATGGATAGAGCTCTTAAAGATAGTGGAATCAAGGGTTATGGGGATAAGGCAGGAACAGGATACTGATTATGGATGATCAGCCATGATCATAATGAATGGTGGTGCTGGCTCGCAGGTCCGAATGGCCTACTCCAGCACCTACTGTCTATTGAATAATAAGTGACTCGGTTGGTGGCATTTTGCAGGGGTGATTTTGTAAGACAATGTGTATGCAGTCAGGCCCATGTGTTGTTACCGTACAGTAAAGGAAAAGCATGACTATTCTTCAGGTGCTACGGGTACTGACCAGAAGCCATTAATCACATCTATGCCTGAGAACCACTTGTTGTCTGGTGTTAAGGCACTGAATATAGTAGAGGGCTCAGCTATTAGTGGGACCTATTGATCAATGCATTGGTTGGTTTTCCTGTAATCTACAGTTAATCTCCATTCCTCATTTGCCTTTCACACAGGCCACAGCAGGCCGTTAGAAGTGCTGCGGCATTTTACCAAAATCCCTTTTTCGTCTAACTGAAACATCAGGAGGATTCCTGCAATAGACGTCAGGCTGATGGGGTACTGTTAAGTGCAGGGTGGGGGCGCTCCTGTAAAAGTTGCAGGTTCTATTTGCAGTAACCCACAGTTGTCTTTGTCTTTAGCCCAGATGGGATGGGTATTTTCATTCTTTCCTTTGTCAGGTTCTGATCAACGTTATCTGTCCATCATTTGAAACGTAAAGAAGAAGCCATTCCGAGGAACAGCTGGATATAGGTCCCACCTATACAGAGATTACTAACTCACAAGGGGCTGAATGCAACATGCATGGTTTTGGTCCTTTTAATTTCGATTGTCAGTTCCTGCTCCATAAGCTGTTCTCAGTGTCCCGTCTAGCAGGAGTCTGAACTCATACTTCTAGGGTAGGTATATCAACTGTGCTCCTGTGTTCAAAATGCACTCAGTGGCTACGTCACATACAGTCGGTCTCCCCTCTGCTGGCATAAAGCCAATAGGAGTGGAGAGGGACACAGGGCAAGCGCTCTCCGTTTTTTTTGTCATCTTCAGCAGCTCCTGCTGGGTGGTTAATTCTTTAAACTGCTCTGGCTATTCAGTCTTACTCCCAGTTTTCAGGCTTTCCCCTTCCGTATTGGGTGACTTCATCCTTTTCTCCTTTGCAGGCACCCCCTGGCCCAGTGGCCTTCCTTCGCACAGATGTAATACTTGCTGGACATTTGTCTTGGGTCTTTCTGGGGTTCTGTCCCATTTGGCGCTCACATCTCAGTCAAGCCGGTGGGTTTGATCCACCAGCTCATAATAATTAATCCCTCTCTGGTCCTAGTTTGGTTTGATGAACTTTAGCATCTTAGCAAGCTCAGGTTTAAGTCCAGTCACAGAAGCAGACTTCAGCAGGCCATTATCAAAACCATCAAAATCCCTATCTTACCATACACTCTTTCCAAGTTATCCAAAATCTTTCCTCTTATTCTGAGACTTGCACTAAAGCTTTTTGACAGCCACTTGTAACATCCACTGGGTCTTAGGCAGACTACACCCCTGTAACCAACATTTTATTGCTGTCCTGCCAGCTTGCAGCTCCTGCTCCTGCTCATTCTCCAGTAGCACCTGACTGCCTCATGGAGAAGACACCGTTCTCTTTTAGTGACAATGACATTCAGAATCTGTACGCTGTTGCAGGGATGGAGCATATATATTCCACTTAACTAGTCCAGACTTCCCCACGTCTTCATTGGCTTTCTTTAGACCACCAGGAGTCTCACATCTACGCGGTGTTTTTCGGTCTGTTTTACTAGAACATCCCCCCCCTCAGTACCGTCCTCTAACCTTTGCCTTATCACTTCCTTTATTTTTAACCTCCCGGTTTTAAGGGATTGTGAAAATGGCGCTGGGGATATACAGTCCTCATCACTTTTGTCCCTCTGTTTCCCCAAGGATGACAGCATGGTTTTGCTGGAGCACTTCCTCAATGTCACAGGTAGTTGGATACAAATTCTGTATGGTCATCAGTTTCTTCCCCAGTTATCTCATCCTTCAGTTCTATGTTTTCCTTCTCAAGCTCCTGATTTCTAAGTTCAGCTTTTTCCCATTTTGACCTCTCCTTTTGCAGCTGTTCATGCCCTGCATTTAATTGCTGTTTAGGACAGTTTAATTCACTTTCATGGGCTGATCGAGGCAGGATTTCATTCCTTTAGCAGATTTTTCCCCATTAACACAAGGGACAATTTAGTCCTCTCCTTTTTCTGTCAATTGGTTTCTCCCCAGACCCACTGCATGTCACCTTGGGTCCACTGTCCTTTGGGAGTGTTGTATTTCTTCCTAATATTCGTTAGTGTTTTCCCTAACAAGAATGGTACTTCAAGGTAGTTTACAACTGCGCAGCATTTCTTAGTCTGTCAGGAGGGGCCAGCCTGCCTACCTTTGGCAGTTGAAGGCAGCTTACTGGGGTCACTCAGGCAATTTCAGTTAATTTGGAGCACTTGAGGTCTAGATGCGAGGGGATTAGAAAAAGGGCCAAATGACAGGAGGCTCGGGATCACGTGCAGAAACTAGGTCACGACAAGGGTGATGCTTCTTACCTCTGAGTAGGGTCAGTGACTGGTCAGTTTTGACATTATCCCCAGCGATCCTGTTGACCATGCCAGATTATGGGATCAGGTTCAATAACCATTGAGATCAGTGAGCTACAAAAATAGCCTTTTTAAACATCCACAACAGAACAGCTCGAAGTGGTGATGGAATCCAAAGTACAGTTTTACAGTCTCCTCTTTTATACACAGATTTTACATTTTAATGTATCTATTGTACATAAGTTTGCATGACATCTGTCCTGGGGAAGCAGGAGATAGCCAGAACTCAGCAAGTGCTTAAGCTGTTACTCATGATGGGATTAGAACATCTGTCCAGTCTGAGCTTGTGTAATCAAGACAGGTTAGTCCTTATGTCTTTAAATTTAGTAATTCTTTTTCTTTTTGTTCACAGGATGACAGCATTGCTGACTAGGCAGAATTTATTGCCCAGAAGGCAATTGAGTCAACTACATTGCTGTGGGTCTGGAGTCACATGTAGACCAGACTAGGTAAGGATGGCAGTTTCCTTCCCTAAAAGGACATTAGGGAACCAGATGGGTTTTTCCATCAATCGAAATAGATTCTTTGTCATCATTAGGCTCTTAATTCTAGATATTTATTGAATTCAAATTCCACCATATTCTCGGGTGGGATTCAAACCCAGGTCCCCAGGATCTCTGGATTTATAGTCCAGCGATAATACTACTAGGCCGTTACAAGGGGAGGCAAAGATAGATCTAGTATTTTAACTAGAAAGTATGATCTAAAGGAGTGAAAAATTACACGTACTAAATAAAATTATAGAGAATACTAAACTGATCTCCTAGAGCTGGGTCCTGAGATTTAATTTACTATTGCTAGTTTTGATAGTTCTTACACATTCATTCACGTGGTTTCACAGAGGCACTGTTTTGATAGTAACTTCCTTAAAGTAGCAGACCACTTCGATAAGGTATTTAAAAAGGTACACACAAGTGGAGGGAGCTGTTTGATGTTCTGCAACCTATTCAGGTCTCAAGAGATGGTTGCTGAGGGCTAATTACTATTATAATCATTCCCTATTTTGACTGGGTTACGGAGACAGGGATGACACTGTTCTGAGTAGGCTATAGTATTGACGGACAGAAGAAAATGCAGTATAGTGAACAGTGAATTGGTAAAGAGAATCATAATATAACATCTCACATCAGCCATAATGGACGTAGATGACTGCAATCCCATCAGAATGGATTAACAAATTTGCATTTGATGCTATTTCTAGGAGCTTTCTGTGCAAAAGCAAGGTGATAACTTTTCTGCGACATGAGGACTAAGTCTTGGTCAGGACATGGTAGGGGATAATAATCCTGCACTTTGAAGTCTATTTGGGATCTTTTACACTAACCTGGAAAAAGCAGGATCTGCTCGCCATCCCATCTGCAAAAGTTTGGTATTGTGGCCTGCAAATGCTCCTTTGCATAAGACTGGAGTATTATCAGTTTGGTACTTCAGGAAGTTACCCATTACAGAACACAGAACTCATCCAAACTGTACTTGAAACAACAGAGCTGGAAGCATATGGACAAAGTCTTTCAAGTGCAATGAAATGTGAATAATTTCTCCTGAAAACAAGCAGTCATTTCTCAAGTGATTTTATTCGCTAAGTATAATAAACATACAATACAGTACATGCTACAGAAAATAAAGCTGGATTTTAATTGTCATGGAGGATATAGTGTTGTAGATGACACCTTTTCATATTAACACAATGAATTAATATCTCCACAGTAACAACCCAGAATTACCCCAAACTGATTAACAAGGGTACAAGTACAGATACAAAAATAAGAATTTTAAAACATTGATTGACATTTACTGAGGGAGAGCAGTATTAAACAGTGGGTATGGATTCAGCTTTCCCCATTTAATATATCGGAAAAAGAAGGGCTAAACCAGTCAGAAATCAAACTCTTTCCCCAGAAAATATCCAGAGCCCCCCACTTTCAATCTCTGCCTTTGAGAAGAAACGTCACAAACTGTGTTGCTTTTCTTCCTGCATCCCGTAACCACTCACCAAGTCACACTTGGATGGATGGTCTAGGCCCAGGACCAGTCAGAACCCCAACACACGGGTCAGTCCTGAACACAACAGGACAGAGAATCAAGGCCTACTTTTTCTTTTAGGAAAAAAAAAGTGTCTGGACTTTTATTCTTGCATGGGACATGGTGCTGCAGGCAAGCTCAGTATTTGTTGCTCATCCCAAGTTGTCCTTGAGCTGAGCAGCTTGCTATTTCAGAGGGCAGTTAAGAGTCAATCACACTGCTGAGAGTCCGAATCACATGGCAGCCAGACCAGGTAAGGATTCCAGATATCGTTCCCTGAAAAGGGCATAAAAATCAGTCCCTTTTAAAAGGGACATTGGGAGTGTCAGGCAACTAGACTGAGGGAAAAAAAAGGTCAAGTTACCAGGATACCACAGTGTGAAGCTGGACGAACACAGCAGGCCAAGCAGCATCTCAGGAGCAGGAAAGTTTGATGTTTCAGGTTGTGACCCTTCTTCAGAAGACCCATTTCTGAAGAAAGGTCCCAACCCGAAACGTCAAACTTTCCTGCTCAGCCTGCTGTGTTCATCCAGCTTCACACCATGTTATCTCAGATTTTCCAGTGTTGGCAGTTCCTACTATCTCCGTATCAAATTACCAGGATCTCTGGTCTGGCTTTAGTTTGGCTTGACCCATCACATTGCACTTTTCACATTACTTCAGCCCACCAGAAAAAGCCATCACTACCTACATTCATTTCAATTTTTACTCATTTTAGTACAGACAGCAGGCTGGAGTACAACTGCACATACACCGGCAACTTACCACGCTTTTTCCAAGTGTGTTAGCCAGGTATTTAAATATTTGAAATTTGAGAAATGTGGTGGAGTTTGTAATCATGAACTCATTTCAACTGCTGCAAGCATCCAATCTCACCAAGATAACAAACGTCTTCAGGAACAGAAAAGTTAGTTGCCTTTGCTCAAGACATCTGCATCCTCAAGTCCTCAAATTGACGGGTTACAACCACTTGGTCAAACTTCAAAATGAAAGATTACAGTGTAACTAAGATGAATGCTTCTCCATCCATACATCCTTTATAAATTGGTATATAGTCTATTAGACCAAAAAAACTGTTCAAATCCTGTCTCCCAACCTCCCTCCAAAAACAAAACAATTTCATGACATGGGGCTACAGTTAATCTCTGGGGAGGTGTTTCAAAAGGATGACCTGACTATTATATTGAATATCTAGGGAATCTCCAATTCACACAGCAGCCAAGCCTCTGCTTAATTTTCATATGTAAATGATTTTAAAAAAATCAGTGAAGAATTCTATTCTGTTCCAATCAGTTGCCCTGAAACCTTATTACATCAAACTGTTATAGGCAAGACAGTTTCAGCTTATCTGCCAGGAGCAAGATCTTGCATGTACAAAATTCTGAAATATTCCCCTTGCATGTCTTTGCCAAGTGACCTGAAGCCACACGTTGCTGCAACACAGAGACAGAGACAGTCAGTCTTTGTTGTTGCAGAATTTGCTCCAACTCCCTCATACTTGAAAATGCAGATCATTTGGTTTGAATTCATTTACAGTGCCCAGCCACCATACACGATCCTTGGGAGCCTTGGTACTCTATGCAAAGACATTTGCTTTATTTGGGGGAGGGGGGGGGTTGGACGCAATGGTGCACAGGATCAACTACATATCACTTAACATCCTTGTTGAAACTTCAATTGTTGTGCAATCAGGAACTTTCAAATAAATACAGAAAATGGTGGGAGAAGCTCAACATTTCCAGCAGCTTCTATTGAAAGATAATGTTTCAGATCTGTACCCTTTAACCAAAACGTTCTGATATAAAGTCTCAGACCTGAAACTTTGACTCGTTTCGCTCTATGCGCACACTGATTGGCCTAAAACCTACCCAGAATTTTTTTCTTGGATTTCTGATTTCCAGCATTTGCAGTATTCTGCTTCCAGTTAGCAGAACTACAGTTTTATTTCTTCATCCACAGCATGGTAGGGCAGATCTTTCAACTGGCAGCCATAGCTCATTTCCCAGTGAATAAACCAGTCTCATCAGGACATATGAATCCAGTGGAATGAATGACAGAATAGATTGGTTGGGATAAAATGTATTGTTATGTCCATGCAAAAGAGCCAATTCTATTAAAATTGAGCATCAGCTTATCACAGTGAGTCTGTGCACGAGGGTTCAATTCTTAAAAAGTGTGATCAAATTAGATTTGTTCTGAAGACAAAGGACTGCTACCACACATACTGGGGAGGAAGAGTGTTAATGCCACCCAACCCAAAGCATCAACTCATGTTTTCTTCACAGATGTCATGTCATTTGACTTATGCAAATCCAGCCTTTTGTTAAAGGCAAAGAACAGTGAATTTTATCATTCCAATAGCAAATGGGAGGAACCTGCATATGCAATCTCCAGACATTTCAGGTCCACTGGACTCAGTTACACTTTGACTCTGCCAACTTGCAGTACAACTGTTCCAATAGGGTCATGTTACTGCATAGTCTCAAGTAAATTAGCCTGAGCAATGACTGCTAACACTGATTCGCTCAAGTATATAACAACACAAAGTGCTTTCTTCGACATCCCTCTCTACAGCGAGCTAGTCTGAGGCTTTTGCAACTAGGAAGGGGTTTAATATCAAATCTTCAGGGACTGACTGATGAGAACTGTTTATAAAAAAGATGTTTACTACCAATAACGAGCATGTAGTCTGATGCACAGAAACAGTTAATACTGCACTTACAATAGTACTGCTTACTGTTAGCACCAGTGAGATTTAGAAGATATTCCACTGCTAGAAAATAAACACTCTTGTAGCCACTAGTTGGTTATTTCAAGATTTAAAGTATCAAGTTCCATTGCTGCTAAAGTCACATGTACTGGCTGACAAAAAAATGAGTTAACAATGAACAGCTGTCCCATTTTCCAAACATTGTTTGCAGTGGTGACAACATGAGACAGGATAAATCCAAAAACTTTTACAAGCCCATAATTCACTTTTAAACACTAGACTGACACAAAAGTGCAGATTTTCTTAAATACTATATAACAGCTAAACTAATTAAAAGTTTAGGATACAAACAGATTAATGGATGGGCAGGTGCAGTGTAGTGCAGAGATAAAATATCTCAGCTTCCCATACCCCACATCAATAAAACGGAGGCAGATAGTGGTCTAGAGTTGTCTAATTCACTTGCCACATCTGGCAAATTGGCCACAGACATGTGGCAAATTAAGTTCATTAGGTGAGAAGGAGCTTAACAAGATAACGCGAGAATCCTGCAGCAGCCCACTGCACCAGAGGACAGGGTTTCAGATTATGTTTGACAATCTGAGGCCAACTAAGTAGTAAACAGAAAATCCTGACCATTAAAAAAAGCCTAAATGTGATAGACACTATGGCAGCAAAGCCAGCACTGGAAGAAATGGAAAATGCGCTGAAATATCTCCATTGCTACACAACTGGATGGGTTGTGTAGTGACTAGTTGCTGCTACTATTCTTTGATAGCTGCCCCAGTACAAAGCAAAGCACTATTGTTATCCTTTAGTCCTGAATTTAAAGAAAATTGTTGGATAATCCTGAATATAGATTCTTTGTTCCAAGAAAAGAAAGGATCAGCCCACAGACAGTTAAACCAGCAGCTGGTTTAACACAACAGCCAGCAACTTCAACTGTTAAAATGGATTGGGTTAATTGGACTCAGTAAAATCACAAAGATATTTTAAAAGGCACTATTAGGGTAATAGCAACTAGTGTGAAGAGCAGCTTAGTACATCAAGTTCACACCTTCATTAATCTCAGGATCATTCTGAACATCTTCCCTCTGGCCCCAGAAGGACCCATGACAAGTAGCAGGAAATTGTGCTGGGCTTAACAAGTAACTGGGCAAGTGAAGGGATGGAGAGTGTCAGCGACTACACAGAGGCAATATGTTTTATAAAACTGAAATCCAGGTGTCTGTGCTACTTCTTTGCCCCAAAAGTACATTAAAGGACAAGGAAGGTTAGAAAAGGTTATTGGAATTGAGGCTCCAATGGTTTGGCAACTTTTTATAGTGGGTTCAGCAGGTCCCATCCCACTTGTGCTAGTTATTGTACACATGCACAGTTCAGTACAGAACTGAGTTTTAGTGATTCAGAAGCAGCACAGAAGATGATTGGTTTAAAGAGATTGCTGTACGAATAGCGCCTATAATAGGACTGGATAAAAAAAACTTCAATTGGCACAAAAATTGCTGAATGGCAACTGAAGCAATGTCATAGCAAACAGAGTGGCACAGAAAAAACTGCATCAAGCTCAGAGACCCAGCTCAAGAGATCATCACCTCCCATCACACAGACAAAGCTTCAACATCCTTACTCAACTATCAAATGCTATATACTATTCACACTAGTGTTGCGAGACAAATACATTAATTTGGAGCGAAAGCTTAATCATGACATGATTGAGATTGTGCCAAAAGACCATGACCAATTAATACACATTAAAATACTGATTGGCACAGATCCATTATTACAGCTGGGATGAGCAGAGCAACCATCAGGAATCAAAGTCCACATTAATCAACAGTGTTGAGCAAAGAGTTATTTATTCATGAGGCAAGAAGCCAATAAAAGTGATTAGTGTTTGGCTCTACATCCATTGGTGTAAGGTTTTATCCAGAAATTCTCCTTTGCTTCAGCAGCAAATGCGATCTTTGTTGTTCCCTGATGGCCAACTTTACTCCAACAGGTGCATACTACTCCTCCTGTTCCGCTGTCCATTGATTTTTAAAACAGCATAACAAGTTATTTTAGGAACATTAGGAAGTCACTACACTTGTTAAGCACCAACTGACTTCAATTTCAACAATGTCTCAAGGACTTCAGAAAGGGTCATTTTATAAATTGGTATTCAGCTTTCCTTTATATTCCAGAGTGCATACAGAGGTTAGAGAACTTGAAGAATAGCAAGATGTCATCCAGCCACCCCCTCAACACAAGTTTATGTCAGTCTTTCGTATAAAAGGGGTTTTAAAATAAAAATCCAAATCAAATACATTTTGTGGGCAATACGATAAACATTCGTTACATCAGTTAAAAATCAGTGCCACCCTTTTTGTAGCTCTAATTTTTCTGACTAATGCTTTAAGCTTTGTTACAGATCTGTATGGCTTCTGGAAATGAAGAAACTGAAATTTCTCAACACCACTGAGTCCAAGTGATGGGATGTGAGGCAAAAAATTAATAGTAGACATGAGATACAATATATGTTAAATTCTTGTTCAACTTCTCATTGGTAATCTCCACAGGTAGCTTGAATTAAATTTAACTCCTAGCACAATTGACAAAGACATAGGTAAACTACAGCTGCAAACAGAATCAAAACATCTTCAAGGATAGCAGAGATCCAATTGCTTCAAGGATACCAGAAGGATAGGATTTAAAATAGCAATAACTGAAATTAGATTTTTAAAAAATTGGTTGCTAGCCAGATGCTATTGAAATGGATGGTGTCTCCCACCCCTTCAATTAACACGAAGCCTTTCAGAGGGGTCCCAACTCTGAAAGCAGCCAATCCTGATCCCACCCACACACTATTTCTCCATGGTACATTCTATAAGCCACTGAAACATCCATGTCCTGATGTTGTTACAGTTCTATGTCACAGAGGAAAAAGAAAGAGGAAAAAAAATTATTACACAATCTGAAATTAAAACAAGAGAATTTAAAGTCAGATAAAAAAAAATCATTTGAGAACTGCACTCACGGAAAACAAATGCTTTGGAAATTAGAGCACAAAACTGCTAAAATGATATTTGACTATGCTGTATGTTAACCTAACATCAGTAAGACATTAAATACCCAGTCAGTTCAGACGAATGCTCAGTATTTAGCTTTTCTTTATATCTTCCTGTACTATCATGATGTACTATCATGTAGAAATTGTACTTGTTTCAGAAGAGTAATGTAATTTTATTCACACCAAGGATGGGAAGACAAGGCATTTGGATCCCAAACAGTTCTAAGTTATAGATCTGGAAAGCACTTTCATCATTCAAAAACTGTCCTGCAACGTCAATGTTCAAGTGTATCTAAACATCAGGCACATATCCAGCAAGGAGCTCAAGCACAAACTTGAAATTCACTGCTCTTGGTGGACAGTTTCTACATTATTATTTGTAGAAAACTCATGGCTGAAAAACTTGTTGACCCTCTCCACATTTAGCGTTATCTGCTGTACTTAGTGTTTCATTTTGCTGCTCTCCCAGACATGACAGCACTTAAAATGTGTTTACATTTCTTATAAAGAAGTGACAATTTCAGAATTTAATTTTTGTCAAATTGAGGTCTGGGCGAAGGCTGCAACTGGAGAAAGTAGCATTTCATTTGACATTAGACTTGGCCTCATGGTGAGCCTGTAAAAGCACCATTTCTGTGATTTGAGTTCTCCAAAACAAAAGACGACTAGAGTTGTTTTCATGCATTGTACAGCTGTAGTCTGGACAGGTCAGTGGCCCAGACAAATGTAGTGTCTTAACATGTGTTAAAATTGTAGAACATATTCATTTGCTTATTAAAGTACCTGAAATCATCCAAAATTAGCAAGATATTCTCCCAATCAGTAGTGTTTAGTATGTACAATAAACGGTAAAGATAACGTGTGAGGACATGTAACAAACAGGATGATTAAACTTGAGCCCCTCTAAGGCTGTTGATGGGGAACTGTTTCACTGCAGCAGTCCCCAACGCAAAATGGGCATTTGTCCTGTATAGCATTAGCAGGCTGTTCAACCTCAGACAGCATCACAGTAGACGTGAATCCTGTCCCTGTTCAAGTCCACATATGCTACTTGGATCAGGGTAACAGGATAATAAGCTCTCTTTACACCTAATCCTCTGGTTCAGGGCTATTATAGAATCTCTGCTAACTCAATGCAGAACAAGGATGCAACCAGACAGCCTCTGGTCTGAACAGTTTGGTACTGCAAAAATAAAAAGGGGTTTTATTATTCACTTGGCCACTGAGGAGCATTGTTTTTGAACATATTCTCACACATCCACCTACACTAACCAATCAATACTTGTGTGTACATCAATTAGTGTCAACTAGAGTGAGGCCAGCTCTCTAACTGGCTGCTCTGGGGCAGGAGAGATACCAAGAAAGCTGTACAGCACATTGTGTGCCATAAACACAAGTACTGATGAACAAAATTATTAAGTCAGATGTGAAGTGACATTAAAGCATATACCAGCACAGTTCTTCATCAGGATCCGCAGGCTGCAGACTCAGAGCATTTCAGTTGAGCCAGGTGTGATCTTACTGGGTTACTGTAAACGTCAGAAGGGCCAAAGTCATCAGGGGAGAAAAATGAACTAGAGAAAAACTTGTTCCCATTTGTAACTCAAATCATTGTTTTTAAAAAATAAACGCACTCAGCTTAGGTCCTCCTCAGGGTTCTGTTGATCCAGGAGTCGAACATGGGTGAAAGGGAAGTGACCGTGTTTACCATTGCACTCTCCTTCCCATTGGCCATTCACATTGATCTTGGTCACCTTCACTAAGTCACCAACCTACAGAGAGAAACAAAACAGGGTCACAACACAAGACAATATTTACGTGGCTTTGACACAAAATGGTGCAATACAACAAGTCCATAGACGACTGAATGTGTATTAGCCTTATCCCAAGAATCTTCAAACACAGATGCTATATCCATCAACAAGTCAGTGACTTCTAGGAGGTCTCACAGTAAAGTCATCATGGGGAAGAACCGAAAGAAGCATGCCTGTCAGACATGGTCTCAACAAGTGTGCTTTCACATCCTGTTAATCAGCAATAAGAGGTGGGGTGATATGGTGCTCCCCAAACCCTCACTATTCAGCTGTGATTGACAATTCCTATGGGTATTTTAACATTCTAGATTGCCTGCTTTTTCCTGAGCAGAGTTGCAGTCCCACATCCTAATATCCATCAAAACTGCCAACATTCAACTTTAATATTAATGGAATGTGCAACACATATAACCAGTCCTGCAGCGATGCCACAGCCACCACTGGCATTGCCAAACACTGATCAGTTTTGGAAATGTTTCTTGGAAAAGGACAGCCAAGACTATCGCTACAAACTGCAGGCAAACATCTTTATTTTACTTAGGTACCATAAGATCACAAAATACAGCAGCAGAATTACAGCATTTAGCCCCCTGGGTCTGTTCTGCCATTTCATCACAGCTGATAGTTCTCAAATCCATTCTCTTGCCTTCTCCCCTTGAACCCCTTAAGCAAGATCCTATCTTATCTAAAATACACTCAATGCCTCAACAGTCCTCTACAGTAATCAGTTCCACAGAATCACTATCCTCTATCTGAAGAAATTCCTCATCTCAGTTTTAAATGGGCAATCTATTCACCCAGAGGCTGTATCCCCCAGTTAGAGTTTCTCGAATGGAAACATCTTCTCCATGCCCACTCTATCCAGGCTTCTCATTATCCTGCAAATGCAGTCCGGCCAGCGCCTTATACAAGTGATGTTGTATATCTCTGCATTTGTATTCTAGCCCTCTTGAAAAGAAAGCTAACATTGCATTTGTCTTAACTGCCAGATGAACTTGCATATTAACCTGGAGAATCTTGAACTAGAACTCCCAAGTTCTAGTCCAAGTGCCTTTGTGCTTCAGATTTCCAAAGTCTTTCCCCTTTAGAAAACAAAGATTAGTTGAGGTTTTTAAGATTTACAAGAATGGTTTACACCAAATCTAGGGAAATCTGAAATCGACTTGAATCAACAGCAAAACAAAGCGGTTTTGTAATTTGCACGAGATACCAAATGTAACTTGCCCCACAGTCCAGCAGGTATATGGGCCTGTGCTACACAGTTCATGGTCCAAGTTTTGATTCCCAGCCTACAGCAAGTTTCCTAAACCGCAGCCAGGTTGACGCAACAAAAGCCTTTACGTTTGGCGTCTACACCAGTTATTTGAAGGGAGAAAAATGATTGTTGCTAGAATTCCATTTAATCACTCCCTGGAAGAGAATAAGCATGCGAATGTCAGGAGGCGACAAGCTTAAATGCCACTATCACTGACACAGAACACTGCTTACATCATGGATGCCACTCCAGCCTCAAGCACAAAATAATTGATGATGCCTCAGAAAACTCAACAGGTGAATGAGCACTTGGAAAAAGGTGCCCAACAGATGTTGGCATTCCTGCAAATACTACCCATTTTCACAAGAAAAATGAAATACATTCAAAGTGAGAAAGGTACACTTTAGTCAGAGCTATTGGAACCAATGAACTGAATTCAGCAATCTCCACATCTAACAATCCGAGTAAGCAGAACTCAAAAGAACCTAATACACAGCAAGATAATGAAATGTGAGGCTGGATGAACACAGCAGGCCCAGCAGCATCTCAGGAGCACAAAAGCTTTTGTGCTCCTGAGATGCTCCTGGGCCTGCTGTGTTCATCCAGCCTCATTTCATTATCTTGGATTCTCCAGCATCTGCAGTTCCCATTATCACTAATACAGAGCAAACTTACCTCACAACATTCTTTCAAACAAACAAAGTCACTCATTTGAAATGTGACAGGTTCAGACTGATAAATCACCTGCCTATTACTATGCCCTTACACACTCTGGGAAGTGCTGAATCTTATCAGCCACAACTATGTAAAGGGATGAGTCATTCTACAAACAAGGGAGCATCACAGAAACACCCTGCTGATTTGAACAAAGTTGAGAAAGTTGGAACATTGGAGCAAAGATGGAGGAGGAAGTTCAGGAACATTTTGTTCAAGAATACCCCTATCACACAAGGAAACAAATATTGACCAAGATTACACTTTTCATCCCATAGTAATCACAAGAGCTCCCTACCCCTTGACGCTAATTTGTTTCAACGTCCCAATTCCATGAGGTGACAACTGTCCAGGAGATCTATCATGCAGATAATCTTCAGTCTGAAGTGGACACCCATGTTACATTCAGATGTGATAAAAATGTGGTGATGTATATATAGAAATATGTACTTATATTAATATAATTGAAAGTGTGGATTTTAAACTAGTATAACCCCTCCACAAAAAATAACCAAGGTCAGAATCCTTTCCAATGCAGTGACCTCAGTGTGTGTCAGACATCATGTGACTTCATTTAACACTCCATTGGCACTTGAAGATTGTTATAATCTCCAGGGTGTAAACATTGAAGGCATTAGATTGATTCCAAACCAAAGGCAATTAAGGATTGATTTTAGTGTAGAAATCCCCAAGATTGAAAGCTTTATGGGCACTTTCATAAGAGACTGGATTTGGATCAGAGGCTAATATCGTGAGAAAGTATGTGTCAGTTCAGGGAAGACTCAGTCGCCTTTGTGTGTGAGATTAGTGTGTGAAACCTTCAGACCAAGAGAGTGATGAGAAATTGGCAGGCTATTGAAAGACTGAAAAAGCCTACTTCTTCAGTTTTTGAAGTATTCATTTAAGTCGTCTTCACAGTTCACAGGACAGACTGGGGAGCTGCAGTCAAATAAAACCTAAAGAATTGACACAAAAGAGAAATACATCAAGATTTCAGTTATTGGAAAATGGTAGTGCTGGACAATATTGGTATATGGTTTTGTGCAGTAACCTAGATATTGTCACATTTGAACATGGACCTCTTCAGTATCTGAGTCATCGCGAATGGTGCTGAACACGATGCAATCATCTCCACATCTCCATTCTGACCTTATGATGGAAAGAAGGTCATTCATGAAGCAGCTGAAGATGGTTGGGCGTAGGGTACTATTCTGAGGAATTCCTGCAGAGACCTTACGAAGTCAAGATGACTGAGTAACAACCATAATCATCTTCCTTCGTGGAAGAGGAAGCTCAATGCAGAGAAGTGCTCGGTGATGCATTTAGTAGGAAGAACATTGGAAAACAATATATAGTAGCAGGTCCAATTTAAAAGGGGTTACAGGACCTTGAGGCATACGTGCAAAGATCATTAAAGAGGCAGCAGCTAAGGGGAGATCTGATCAATGGTTTCAAAATGATGAGTGGGGCTGGACAGAATAGGATACAAATTTGTCATGTCTACTTCTACATGATGAAGTGAAAAGTTTTAGAAGTCACCCCACCATGGCACCTACATCAATGACGTAAGTCATACATAATAAAAAAAAAACAAAATAAAATTGAGACTAAGTTCATTAGTTCAGTTCACAACTCCTGGGCTCAGGGAAAGCCAACTTAGGAATGATAAAATACCCTGAAGGCACAGCTGGGACAAGACTGACACACTGGGCTGCTAATACTAGACCGGAGGTCTCTAACGAAGACGCCTGCCTGTCTTGGGCGAGACTGCCTGTTGGGTTGATGGAATACCTGGACAAGGACAAGGACAAAGACAAAGACGACCTCCACACAGGACAAGATTGCCACACTGACCCTACATCGCCTTGCTCCTCCTTCAGGGACTCTAGCCGAGCTACGGACCTGGAGCCTAGGCCTAGTCCTAGTCAGCAAGTCCAGGTCAGAGTGTCAGTCCAGACCAGTTCCTCACTCGCTGGGAGACCGAGCTGGGTCTGGTTTGTTCTGATGTTGCTGCTGCTGCCAGAGGCCTCCTCCTTCATCTGCCACTTTCCAGGCTTAAAAAGGGTTCTGGAATAAATAGGGACAGCGGGGGAGGCGGACCGAAGATGGAGAGAAAAGATGATAGGTGGAGAGGAGAGTATAGGTGGGGACGTGATAGGTCAGTCCAGGGAAGACAGACAGGTCAAGGAGGTGGGATGAGGTAATTAGGTAGGAAATGGAGGTGCGGCTTGGGTTGGGAAGAAGAGATGGGTGAAAGGGATGGGTGAGAGGAAGAACAGGTTAAGGAGGCAGAGACAGGCTGGGCTGGTTTTGGGATGCAGTTGGGGAAGGGGAGATTTTGAAGCTGGTGAAGTCCACATTGATACCATTGGGCTGCAGGGTTCCCAAGCGGAATGTATGAGTTGCTGTTCCTGCAACCTTCGGGTGGTATCGTTGTGGCACTGCAGGAGGCCCATGATGGACATGTCATCTAAAGAATAGGAGGGGGAGTTGAAATGGTTCACGACTGGAAGATGCAGTTGTTTATTGCGAATTGAGCAGAGGTGTTCTGCAAAGTAGTCCCCAAGCCTCTGCTTGGTTTCCCCAATGTAGAGGAAGCCACACTGGGCACAATGGATACAGTATACCACATTGGCAGATGTGCAGGTGAACCTCTGCTTAATATGGAAAGTCATCTTGGGGCCTGGGATGGGCGTAAGGGAGGTGGTGTGGGGGCAAGTGTAGCACTTCCTGCGGTTGCAGGGGAAGGTGCCGGGTGTGGTGGGGTTGGAGGGCACTGTGGAGCGAACAAGGGAGTCACGGAGAGAGAGGTCTCTCCGGAAAGCAGACAAGGGTGGGGATGGAAAAAATGTCTCGGGGTGGTGGGGTCGGATCGTAGATGGCGGAAGTGTCGGAGGATGATGCGTTGTATCCGGGGGGAGGTTGGTGGGGTGGTGTGCAAGGACAGGGGGATCCTCTTTGGGCGGTTGTGGCAGGGGCGGGGTGTGAGGGATGTGTTGCGGGAAATGCGGGAGACGTGGTCAAGGGCGTTCTCGACCACTGTGGGGGGGGGGGAGAAGTTGCGATCCTTGAAGAACCTGGACATCTGGGATGTGTGGGAGTGGAATGCCTCATCCTGGGAGCAGATGCGGCGGAGGCGGAGGAATTAGGAATAGGGGATGGAATTTTTGCAGGAGGGTGGGTGAGAGGAGGTGTATTCTAGGTAGCTGTGGGAGTCAGTGGGCTTGAAATGGACATCAGTTTCTAGCTGGTTGCTGGAGATGGAGACAGAGGTCCAGGAAGGTGAGGGATGTGCTGGAAATGGCCCAGGTGAACTGAAGGTTGGGGTGGAAGGTGTTGGTGAAGTGGATGAACTGTTGGAGCTCCTCTGGGGAGCAAGAGGCGGCACCGATACAGTCATCAATGTAACAGAGGAAGAGGTGGGGTTTGGGGCCAGTGTAGGTGCGGAAGAGGGACTGTTCCACGTAACCTACAAAGAGGCAGGCATAGCTGGGGCCCATGGCCACCCACTTTGTCTGTAGGAAGTGGGAGGAATCAAAAGAGAAAGAAAGCTGACGAGCACTGGGCTCAGCAACCCCACCCTCCAACTCTGCTACCATAGTAGACAAGGAGAAGCTGCTCCTGCTTGTAAAAGGAACAAGAATAGGATGGCCTAGATTTCAACTGGTGTGCAAAAGAAGCAACATGTATGAGGGGGGGGGAAAAAAAACTTTTTTTTTTAAAACACAGTAATCAGCCTGGAATGTACTGCCCGAAACATTGGGAGCAGGTTCAAACGGAGGCATTCAAGAGCATATTGAGATAATTTACTTACATAGAAAGAGATTGGGCAAGAATATGGAGGAGGAAAGAGAAAAAATGATTGGCACTAGGTAAGGATGCTCACTTGGAGAGAGAGTGCAGGCACAAGGGCTGAATTGCCCTCTACATCAAACCATTGGGATTTTGCCAACTTGAGTGTGATGGAAATACTCTTCACTTGCCTAGGTAAGTGCAGTTCCAACAAGAGAAGCTTGACACCATTCAGGATAAAGCAGCCCAAGTGACTGATACCCAATCCACAAACATTGATTCCCTCCAGCACTGATGCTCAGTAGCAGAAATTCATCAAGGCTTGTCTTTCTGGTTGGTAGTGGTCGTGAGTGCTGAAGATGCTGTCAGACAAGGACAAATGAAGAATGAAAATGCTACCCTCCAAGTTTGTCCTCCAAGCCACTCAGCATTCTGATTTGCAAACATATTACTACTCCCTCCATAATCACTGGGTCAAAATCCTGGAGTTCCATCTCTAATGCTATTGTGGGTCTACCTGTACCAAATATATTACAATAGTGCATAAACTGCTCATCATCTTCAAGGGAAAGCATGGATGCATGATAGAGGCAGCCATCAATACCCATATCCCACAAGTAGATTTTGTTAAAGTTCAAAATCTTTCATTTCCATGATAAACTAAGTCTACAGCCTATGTTTCAGTATATGCCCACCACACTAATTCAAATTAAGTGATCAAGCCTGATTTCAGACTTCAATCATAGTAACATAGCTTGGACCATAACAGAGGAACAGTCAATATTGTTTGAAAACAAAAACAATGTATGGTCAATTACACTCAGAGTTTTAACTGCAAAAACAACAATTTGCACACAAAATTAAAAACATTATGCTCGACCACGAGTTGGGCATCAACTATAAGAGGGATAAATATAACTAGTAAAACAGCAGTAATGACATAAGCAAAAACATTTCTATCTTCTCACTACACAGAAACTACCCAAAAAGATTTCAGAGTTGTGACTTCAACCAGTTAGGCTACAAAATGTTCATGTGGAATAAAACCCCAGAACCAAAACAAAAGATTTAACACGGCTGTCTAACATAAGAGACAAACCAAAACAAACCCAAACAGAATGTTGGAGAAGCTCACGTCTGGCAGCATCTGTGGATGGAGTTAATGTTTTAAGTCCAGTGGGACTCCTCTTCAGAAGAAAATGCTTACATTTGAATACAGGAGCAAGAACATAAAGTTGCAGGAAAAGCTCAGCAGGTCTGGCAGCATCTGTGAAGAAAAATCAGAGTTAGAGTTTCAGATCCAGTGACCCATTTTCAGAACTGTTTAAGGAAGGGTCATCAGAGTTAATATTTCTGGTCCAGTGACCCTTCCTTAAACAGTTCTGAGGATGGGTCACTGGATTCGAAACATTAACTCTGATTTTTCTTCACAGATGCTGCCAGACCTGCTGAGCTTTTCCTGCAACTTCTGTTTTTGTTCCTGATTTACAGCATTCGCAGTTCTTTTGGCCTACATTCAAAATGATTGGTTCCAGTTTTCCTTCAAGCAGCAGGTCACAATAAGCTTGCCTAGTACAAAAAGTAAAAGAATGTGTGATATATATGGCTGTTTAACTAATTCAATACATGGCAGTTATAGTTGTTAATAACGTGCTGTAACTTTCATCAAGCATTTGATCTGATCAGGTTTCACCTGCATTAACACTTTAAACTGATCTTGTTGCTCACCTCAAAGACAAGGAAAAATGTTTAGGAAAAGCAGATAAAGAGCTCAGAAAACAAAAAAAAAGACTCCCCCCCCCCCACCTGAAATAAAACAAAGAGCTCAAACAGTAAATCTTTGTGGATTTATAAATAATGGACCTGCCAGGTTTAAATATTCCTTTCCTTAGGCAAAAGGAGAATCAGCATGGAACATGCAGAGTGGAAACTCAAAAGTTTGAGTATTTTTATTGTGGCAAACAAATATCGGCACAGAGTCAGGTTTTAAATGTTTCCACTGAGCAGAATGCACTGAAGATACTCCAAACAGAAGGACAATCGATGCAAGGTGCAAAATTTACTACAAGAAAAGAACGCAGATGGGGCAACAAATATGGAAATTACAAAATATTCTCAAAAATATTTTCAGCAATAGCCAATAAAAAGGTCTGTAAACACAGACATCTTGATTCTCTGCTAGATTTTCTTCTTGTGGGAAGCAATGGGAGAAGTGGATGAGACAACTGGGTTCTAACACTTCACTGCAGTGCCTCTATTTTGGCTAAGATATTAAAGTGAGGGCTCATCTACACACTCATGTAAAAAGATCATTTGGAAGAGCAACACTTGAGCTTCTACCATTACACTGGTCAGCATTTATCCCACAGATTAAAACAATCATTCATCTCAGTTTATTTGTGGGTCCCTGTAAAACAAACTGGATTCTGCACTTCTTAATGTTACAACAGTATCTACATTTTCAAATTTAACTAAATAGGGGTCTAAGTCAGAGATGGCAGCCAGCCAATGGGATCATGGCAGATCCGATAATCAACTCCACTATCCTGCCTTTTCCCTACAACCCTTAAATTGCCTTACTAATTAAAAGCCTCTCAGCATTGAAAAATGTCTTTACTGACCCAGTCTCACCATCGCTCTGTGGTAAAGAACTACATAAATTCATTATCCTGAATTTCCTCATCTATCTTAATTGTAGGATCCCTCATTCTGATATTCTACCATCTAGTAGAAATAAGCCAAAGATACGAATGTCAAATGGAGAAAAATACAAATTCTTCAGTTCGCACTTGAGGTGCAGGTGGAATTTCATAACTAGAGTTGAGAAGCAAAATCACTTAAAACTGTTGTTACAAGACCTCAAAATTCAGCCACAAAAGGTCTTATAGCAAATGCAAGTAAGAAATAGCAATAACCCAAAGCAGACTTGAAATAAAAACCAGGAAGTATTAATCTGTCAGAATCCTGCAAGTTTACTTTGGGTTTGCTGTTACTATTTGACCTCTGCGCTTTGGAATGTGTTGTCACTAGAAGAGCACTTAATATGATCCAAGAATAAAATCAGCAATTATCATCAAGAGCTATTCTAAAAAGAACAAATTGTGGTTGTATAGGCCTGTGCAAAATCATGCAGGCAATAGCTAGATGGTGATTGACCTGGGGAAGTTAACCAGTACGTTTCTAAACATGGTAGAGTTGAATTAAATCTGTGATATGAACAGTCCAACGTAGTTGTAAGCATAGGACATTTGGTCTATTACGCAAATATCCAGTTGATCAAGTCTGGAGGAAAACAGAAACCAGGAACAGCACTTTCCTAACAAGTCAGGTATTGGTAGGTCAGGGGCTGTTGGGACACAGAAGTACATACGCAAGTGCTGCAATTGCCCACAGTGACACCAGCAAAAAAAGAGTACAACACATCAGCTCAGCACTTGAGTGCAACAAAAACAAGTCAGAGAAATGCAAGCCAAAAAAGTAATTAAAATTTGCAGAGTGTAGTGTGTAAGCACAGCTGCTCCTTTACAGAGAAGAAGCAAGTTCCAGAGAAAAAGCCAATTTGAAATGGGATTTCCAGTTATATTCAGATTTCTTATAATAGCACTTTTTATTTCCCTGCAAACGCCAAACTGAACCACCACCCTCAACCGCTAAATTCGAGGCTTTTCAAGATTTCATTGCTCCCCAATTCCACATTTATTTGGTTATACTCTTCTGAATTGCTTCTGTGACAAGTAGATCATAGGCAAAATGAGCAATGACCCAAGCATGGCAGATTGCAGCACTCGCGTTCAAGGCTCTTTCCTTGCTGAGAGCATTGCCTGCTGAGCCCTTCTAGTGTTTCCCGTTTTTATTTCAAAATTCTGATTGTTAAAATAAAAAAAGTGCACTTGACAATCAAGGCCTACATCAGTTGTAATTCTGATCAACTACAAATCTCCTCTCCACTGGGATGGTAGAGATGGGCAGCCTAACTCCTGGACTCGTTTTGAATCCAAAGCCTGATCCATCATCTCCCTCCTCTAAATCTTCCATAAAACTATTGCTTCAACTTCATCCAGTCAGTTCTCCTTTATCCAGTCCTCAACTCCTGCTCAGACTAATTTCTCTTCCTTAAGCAAAATATTAAAGAAGTGTGATATGAAAACAAGGTGCTAGATGAGACCTTTGCTTATTTATTTACGCAAGTGATCTGGACACGAACGTATAAGGCATGATTAATAAGTTTGTGGATGATACAACATTAGGAGGTATTGTTGACGGCGAGGAAGGTTACCAAAAATTAACAGGATCTTGATCAGATGAGGAAGTGGGCTGAGGACTAGCAAACGCAATTCAATACAACTGAGTGTGAGGTGTTGCACTGTGGAAAGTCAAACCAAGGTAGGACTTCAATAGTAAATGGTAAGGTCCTTGAGGAGTGCTGTGGAACAGAGGTACCTAGGAGTATAAGTACATAGTTCATTGAAAGTGGCATCATAGGTGGACAGGGTGATGCAGAATGCACTTAGCATGCCATAGTCAGTCAAGGCATTGAGTACAAGAGTTGGGGCATTATGTTATGGCAGTATAAGTCATTGGTGAGGCCACACTTGAAGTATAATTTACAGTTTATAATGTGGTGACCAAAAAACAGTTAAACTGTAAAGTAGGCAAAGAAGATTTACAAGGATGTTGCCAGGACTAGTAAGCCTAAGATATAAGGAGAGATTGGCCAGGAAGGACTTGGAACCTAGGAGAATGAGGGGCGACCTTATTGAGGTGTTATAAAATCACAAGGGGCATAGATAGAATGAATGCATATAGACTTTCTCCCAGGAGGTCAAAGAATTGAAAACCACAGGGCATGGGTTCAAGGAGAGAGGGGAAAGAATTACAGAGGACCTGAGGGGTCAACTTCATGTAGAGAGAGGTGCATATATGGATTGGCCTGCCAAAGAAAAATGGTTGAGACAGTACAATAGCAACATTTGAAAAAAAATATTTTGAGTAGGTATGTGGATGGGAAGGGTCAAGTGGAATATGGACCAAATGCAGGCAATTGCAACCAACTGAGTGGGCACCATGGTCAGCATGGATCAGTTTGGGCCAAAGGGCCCCATTTCCATGCTGTATTACTCTATGACACTGTTGCATGTAAGCAAGACAAGTGTGATGGCAATTGCACTTAATTCATCGTAACAGCAAAAAGGAAATCTAAATCAAGCAGGCCTTGATGCAACATGACTATGAACAAGAGTTTAACCAATGATTTTTCAACTCTTTACCATAAAACCACCCCTTTAAGCATTCTGACTTAAATTAGGAATTCTGAGTGACTGGAACGTGACTTAAAATTGATCAATGCATGAAGTCTAATTATTTTTGCATCTGGATTTAGTGTGTCAGAAATTGGCCACAAGGCCCAGAACCATTTATTCCAGACATCTGTAATCAGATATCAGATGCCCTCATTTTTGTTCTCTCACACCCCCCTCCCCCCCCACACAAGTGCATTCACGTCACCCTTCTCATCTCTTCTATTACCAGCTTCTGGTTCTACTTTCAAGTTTACGTTTCAAAAACATTGAGTTATTCAAATCAACAGCAAGGAGTCAGAAGCAGGCTCTGTGTTTTTCTTCAAGCCTATATATTGTGGTTGCGATACTCATGTTGTCCTGGCAGAGATCAGCACAGTTTTGGGGTAAAATACTGAGATCTTCCTGGACTTGGAAGTACACTACTACTTCCTTGACGTCAAAAAGTGTTAATTAAGTCAATATTCTCTCCCCAGCCTAAAAATCAAGACCATCAGTAAGAATCCAACTGAATCTGTTGAACATTTGTCCCAGTATGAGCACTGCAAACATCCCCAACAAACAAGGAATTGCACCAGAGAATCAGTTTCACGTCGCTAATGAATAAATAAGTACTGATTGCAGGAGCCACACCCAAACAAAAATAAAATTACATGATAACTATGCTGTTTGTGGCCAACATTAAAACTTTTTAATTTTACATATACTTTTAATTATGGATTAAACAAAACAAAACTGTTTTAAACCAATGGTTGTTGGATGATTACTTGCTTTCAAAACATGCAGCAATTTGACACGTTACAAGCAAAGTTTTACACTGCCATTTGTTCAAGCAATGTTAATAAAGCACAGTTGCGGATGAATTCGAGCCAAGGGGATTGTGTATAAATGGAAATTCAGCTGGTAATAAGTAGCTGATTGATATGACAAATGTTTTCTGCTTGCCAACAAGCATGTGATTTGGTCCTTGGGCAACTCAGCAGCTTGGGGCTTTGAACAAGATTAAGGCTTTTTAGAACTCCACCAGCTCTGTTCTATACTGTAAAAACCAGGTTATCATTCCTTCAGCTAAAGCTGCGTGCAGTGACTTTTAATTATTAAGAGACTTTTTAAGTGAACCAGTGGAAACAGCTAGAGAAGGATAACCAAGATGCAGCATTCTGACCAACACAATAAGAACTCTCAGCAATCCTTATGAACAGAAATTACTGAATGCTGTCCCAAATTTTCCCTCCATTCACAACATCCATGTTTTTCAGTGTTTTAATAAGTTATGCTTGACAGTTCATAATGGTTTCTGCATCTGTACCTGTACTTGTAACAAATACTAACTACATGAAGTACAGAAATCTAGTCCGTGCTATCAAACTGGGTCTAAGAGACAGGAATTTGAGAATGCTGCATTTCTTTAAAATAAAGTCTTCAACTTTTGTGACAACTCCAGGAATGGCAGGGCTTAATTTCTAGCAAATCCCAGTTTTTTCCTAATGCTTATCATTTGCTACCAGTTGGAGTTGTTCTCTTTTGGAAAGGCTGAGCTATATTTATTCCTCTAACAAAATTACTAGTTTACTTACTAGTATATTTACTCCTCTCGAGCAAAGTAAGGTGTCAATGCCTCTAGTGGAGAGAGATCGGTAAGGGAAGGGAGGCAACTAGTGCAAAGATTTTCAAGATCCTGATATTATCAAGTGTGTCCATCAGAAATGCTGTGTTTAAAACATCAAATTGTCCTAGAGACTTACAAAGACAATGCAATAGGAAACATTCCCATCCAGTTAACACATCACATTCCCACACTAGTACTTAAGGAACATTTGATTGTTAGCTGAATATGATAACAAAATAATTAGATATCAAAACGAGGATCAAGATCACATTAAAAGTGAAACATTCGTAGATCTTTGCAGCACATCTCAGGATGTGCAGTGAAGGATTCCAGGTTCACATTTTACAAATGATGTGTGGTTGCAAGTTGTCAATCTTCTCACTGAGCTGAAATTCAAAGGCTACATGCTAAGATCATGTTCCATAGTTTATTGTAACATCATCTTTAAAACAGTGAATTCTCGCAGCAATTCTATTGTTAAAAACTTTCATCTTTGAATTATTTTACCACTTGTTTGATGTTTATTTACTTAAAACAGAAATGTAAAGTCTTGATTTTACACTGGGCACAGAGCTTTAAAATCAATGCACGGTATTTAAATGATACCCCTTAGATGGTTTAATTATTACAAGATTTAAGAATTGTGCTTCTGCCACAAATCACTACAACTTTTAACATTTTACAATTAGAAACCAGGAGTAACAGGTTCTAAACCAGGGGCAGGAATATAGGTTTCACTTCTGAGTATAATCTAAAGAGGGCCAGAATCAACAGTCCTTAAGAACCCAAAGCAATTACAAGACCTCATCAATACTGCAGGCCAGAGGCAGAACTGATTCCAACAGGTCAAGGAGAAGAAGTAATTCTCACTGGAGCGCCAGCCCAAGATCAGAGGCACCACGTAAATCTGCAAATTTAGCTTCAGTGACCTTATGAGACTTTAAAAAAGTGTCTCCAATTAAGACAAGGGTAGAACCCCAGAAATACCAACTAGATTAAAAAAAGATAAAAATCCCCACACAGAATCCCCAGAGTGTGGAAGCAAGCCATTCAGCCCATTGGTCCACATCAATCCTCAAAAGGGAGCCCACCTACACTCACCACCCATCCCTTTAACCAAGCATTTCCCACAGCTGATCAACGTAGTCCGCACAGCTTTGGACTGTGGGAGGAAACTGGAGCATTCAGAGAAAACTCATAGATATGGGTCAATGGCAACTGTCTGTGGAGTTTGCAGAGGGTTTAACTGAACCCAGGTCCCTGATGCTGGGAGACAGCAGTACAAACCACAACCACCATGCCGCCCACTTTTTCCTCAGAATCGGGGGGGTTTAATTTGGGTCCAAGTAAATTACTCTCCACTTCGGAATTTTCAGTTTTGCAGGAATATCAGCAACATGCAAAAAGCAATAAAAATCAACACTTTACAAAACAAAATACAGCAGTTACAATTCAGCAGAGAGGAAAATACAAAACATTGTGTTGTACAATTTTTGGAAATGGGAGTATAAACCAGAATAGTCTCTTCTACATGTTTATACAACTAGGTAATAATCTAAAATACATTTGTTTTCAAGAAGAAAATAACTGAAAGTGGATAAATACCCCGATGATTCACACAAGGCAGAACACCTAGTAGTACGTACAATTTTACTACTACAATTGCATTCTTGCATCTAATGAGAGAAACAAACTGCTACTTTTAATTGGTCTCTTCCAGGCACAAGCCTATGGAATTTCTATGGAGGTATTAGAATAGATCAGATCCGGAATCATCACTAACTTCCTCACTTGGAACATGTTAGTTCAGTATTAAGACTTGCCCTGCTCTCAGCAAAACTTCAGTTTATAATGTAAATTATGGATCAGACAGCTTAACGTAAGAACGTAAGAACTAGGAGCAGGGGCCAGATGGCCTACTCCGAGCCTGCCCCACCATTCAATAAGATCACAGTTGATCCTTTTGAGACTCAGCGCCATTTACCCGCTTACTCACCATAACCCCTAATTCATTTACTCTTAAAAAAAATTTATCTAGCCTTGCCTTACACACATTCAGTGATGTAGCTTCAACCACTTCACTAGGCAGGAAATTCCACAGATTCACAACCCTTTGGGTGAAGAAGTTCTTCCTGACATCAGTCCTACATGTGCTTCCCTTCATTTTAAGGCTATGGTCCCCTAGTCCTTGTTTCAACTGCTAGTGGAAACAACCTCCCTGCCTCCAGCTTATCTATTTCCTCCATAATCTTATATGTTTCTAGAAGATCTCCCCTCATTCTTCTGAATTCCAATGAGTATAATCCCAGTCTACTCAATCTCTCCTCATAATCCAACCCTCTCAACTCTGGAAATCAACCGAGTGAATCTCCTCTGCATCCCCTCCAGTACTAGTATATTCCTTCTCAAGTAAGGACACCTAAACCGCACACAGTACTCCAGGTCAAGCCTCACCCAGACCCTATACAGCATAGCCTCCTTGTAACTCAACCCCTCCAGCAATGATAGGCAAAATTCCATTTGCCTTTTTAATGACCTACTGCGCCCGCAATCCCACCTTCAGCGATTCATGCACAAGGACAACCAAGTCCCTCTGCACAGCAGCATGCTTTTTTTAAAAAAATCCATTTAAAACAGTCCATTTTGCTGTTATTCCTACCAAACTGGATGACCTCTCACTCATCAACATTGTACTCCATCTGCCAGACCTTTTCCCACTCACTTAGACTATCAATATCCCTCTGCAGACTTTGTGTCTTCTGCACGATTTGCTCCACCACTCACCTTAGTGTCACCTGCAGATTTTGACACACCACATCACACTCCCCAACTCCAAATCATCTACGTGAATTGTAAACAATTGCGGTCCTGACGCCGATCCCAAAGGCACACCACTTGCCAGTGACTGCCAACCAGGAAAAAACCCATTTACCCCTACTCTTTGCTTTCTACTGGTCAACCAATCCTCTATCCACGCCAAGACATTACCTGTAATACCATGGAACTTTATCTTATGTAGCAGCCTTTGGTGTGGCATCTTGTCAAATGCCTTCTGGAAATCCAGACACACCACATCCACAGGTTCCCCATTGACCACCATGCAAGTAATGTCAAAGATATCCACCAAATTAGTTAAACATGACCTACGCATTACGAAGCCATGCTGGGTGCTCCCAATGGGACAATTTACCTTTCAGTATTTAAGAGGAAATTTAAAAGGTTTCAAAATTCTTGAGATCTATTGAACACTAGATGGGTATTGCTGCTTAAAAATATTAATTGTTAAAACATTAACTGTAACATTTCCAACTGCAGTTAGTCACATACAAGCACAAAAATTTTCCTTTAAAAAGGAAATATGTAAATACATCAGAAGTAATTCAGCAAACTTTTGATAAACTAATACCCAGAATAGGCAGGTTGTCTTACCACAGTAGAAGTGACAAAGTAGGCTTCTGTTGCAATTTAATATAGGAGGCAACTTGACTGAAATGTACAAGATTCTAGAGGGCCTTGGCAGGGTAGACAGGGCAACACCACTTGGGGGGAAAAAACAACTAGAATTAGGGGCTATGCCAAAATAAAGTGAGTGATCACCTATGTAAGGCTAAGAGTTTTTTTCTAAATTGTTTCTTCTCAGTTGAGTCTTTCAGAAATTCTCAGTCTTTGGAACTCTCTCCCTCAAAAGGCAGTAGCAGCCGGGTCTTTGAACACTTTTAGGATGAAGGTAAATAGAAGATTGCTAAGATAAGGTACGAAAGGAATGTATACAAGCGAGTTTTGAGAAGATTTGTAGCTCAGGTTGAGGTTCTGGATGTGAGTTTGCTCGCTGAGCTGGAAGGTTAGTTTTCAGACGTTTCGTCACCATTCTAGGTAACATCATCAGTGAGCCTCCGACGAAGCGCTGGTGTTATGTCCCGCTTTCTATTTATCTAGTTAGGTTTCCTTGGGTTGGTGATGTCATTTCCTGTTTTTTTCTCAGGGGATGGTAGATTGGCTCCAAGTCAATGTGTTTGTTGATGGAATTCTGGTTGGAATGCCATGCTTCTAGGAATTCCTAGATTCTATCCTAAATCCTGAATTCCTAGAAGCATGGCATTCCAACCGGAATTCCATCAACAAACACATGGGCTCCAAATCAATCTACCATCCCCTGAAAAAAAGAACAGGAAATGACATCACCAACCCAAGGAAACCTAACCAGATAAATAGAAAGCAGGACATAACACCAGCGCTTCGTCGGAGGCTCACTGATGATGTTACCTAGAATGGTGACGAAACGTCTGAAAACTAACCTTCCAGCTCAGCGAGCAAACTCACATCCAGGAATGTATACAGTATAGAAATTCAGAATGGGATCCGGCTACACCCCAAAGTCTGCCAGGAAAAGTTATGCAACATGTTTTAACAATGGAAGTAAGGAAACAAAGTACTAGCTACCCATTTCAGCCCTCCTAATGGTGCAGCTGTTATTTAGAATGTGGCACTGAATAAATCATCATTCTATTAAGGTTTGACTCCAAGTGACATTTCCAAAATTCATTTAAAACTGTCACAAGTTAAATTTATGTTCAACAGTGCTAATTCCACATTTATACAGCAACTTTATAATAAAGAAAGAGCTCTAAATTGCATGGTTTCTTAAAACAAACATTAAAAAAAAGGGAGACTTGAAATACAAGGCACATGATAAAATTAAAGGTAATTTTACAGAACGATACAACAGGAGGCTTGGGAGTTGAGAGACTGGAACATACATTAAAGGCAGACTATTAAAAGGAATATAATAGAATGATTAGACATGGTTGCAGTATTGATCAAACTGTAGGGTGGGTGACTAAGCATCTGGTTGGTAGGTGTGACAAAAGAGTATTTCCATCAATGTATCTAGATTCCAATTACATTAATAATTTGAACATGGATACAGGACAGAAGGTGGGTTGCACTGTTATAGGAAAGACATTATTAAACTGAGAGGGTTCAGAAAAGATTTACTAGGATGTTGCCAGGAATGGAGGGTTTGAATATAAAAATAGATTGGAAAGTCCTGACCTGAAATGTCAGCTTTCCTGTTCCTCTGATGCTTCCTGACCTGCTGTGTTCTTCCAGCTCCGCACTGTGTTATCTCTGGAAAAGCTGAGACTTTTTTTCACTAGGAAGTTGAGGAGTAACCTGATAGAGGCTTTTAAAATCATGAGGGGCATTGATAAGATGAATATCAAGAGTCTTTACCTAGGGTGGGGGAGTTCAAAATTAACAGGCATATTTTTAAACTAAGAGAAGAAAAATTTAGAAAGGACATCAGGGCCAATCTTTTATTTTAATAGAGTGGTTTGAGTGTGGAACGAACTTCCAGAGGAAGTAGTGGATGCAGGTACAGTTACAATGTTTAATAGACTTTAGGATAAGTTCACGAATAGGAAATATTTGGAAGGATATGGGCCAAGCACAAGTATGTGGGACTAGTTTAATTCAAGAACACGGTTGGAAGATCTTTGGTGAATTTCTGCAGTGTATCTTGTGGGTGACACACATTGCAGCCAAGTGTCAGTGGAGGAAGGAGTGAATGTAGCACTAATCAAACAGGCTGCTTTGTCCTGTTTGGCATCAAGCTTTGAATGTTGTAGGGGCTGCACCCTTCCAGGAAAGTGGGGAGCATTCCATCACAACCCTGTCTTGTGCCTTGTAGATGGTGAGCAGGCCTTGGGGAGTCAGGAAGGGAGTTACTCACTGCAGTATATCGGACATGCTCTTCTCGCCACTGCATTTATGTGGTGAATCCAGTTGAGTTTATGGTCAAACGGTAACCCCAAAGCCATGGTTAGTGGAGATTCAGTGTTGGTACTACCATTCAAAGTCAAAGACGGTGGTCAGATTGTCTCTTATTGGCGATAGTCACTGCCTAGCTTTTGTGGTGCATGAGTTACTTGCCACTTGTCAGCCCAATCCTGGATATTGTCCAGATCTTGCTGTATTCCAACATGGACTGTTTCAGAATCTGAGGAGTCACGAATGGTGATGAACATTGATTAATCATCAGCAAACAACCCCAATTCTGACCTGTTGATGGAAGGAAGATCACCTGTGAAGGAGTTGAAGATGGTTGAGCAGAGGATACTACCAGACAAACTCCTACAAAGGAGATGTCTTGGGGTGTAAACGGCTGACCAACAATCATGATCATCCGAGTGCCAGGTATGACTTCAGAGAATTTGCCCCTGATACCTAGTGATTCCAGGGTTGCTAGGGCTCATTATGCCTAGCTGTGTTACAACATGCTATACAAACACACTTCCATAGGCCATTCCCCAGACTCTCAATTGAAGGAGCTGAGAGAAAATAAAAATCTGAGAGTTACTATGCATCAATGCTAACCAGAAACATCAGATCACAGGTACTGTTGCGCAGCTAACTGTAGAAAGTCACTGGAGAAAGCTGACAACAAATCATTTGACAAAACGTCCAATGAGATTGATTGAGTTAAAGGGCACACCACCCAAGTTCACAAAATTCAGGCAGGAAATTGTTTTCGTGACATTGGCACATACCACACAGAGGTTCTTCACTCTCACCTGGACAAACTACAGTCTGCTACATACGCAAATGTTATCAATAGCAGGCAACTGAGTTCTGAGTGGAAGTCTCTAATTAAGGAACTTAATGCTGTAAAGGAAAGAACAGTTATGTTGCAAGTGAACAGTAAGTATGTTGTCACCAAGCTTAAGTTACTGAATGGTATGCTTAAGATTTTGTAAATGTTCTTATGCTCTGAAAACATTGTCAAACATTGATAGTCTCCATTTTATTTGTCAAACCATTAGGATGCATTGCTGTAAAGAAATTAGGGAAAATTCATTCACTCCTCACAATGAAGGGGATGCACAAAATATACAATCAACACAAAGCATATTGGCATCAGTAATAGCACCTCATTACCAAACGCAGGTAAATTCACATGCTCAGAGGGATTACAGCACTATGTAGTAATTACACAAGTTACCACAGCGCCTCTGGTGACATGCTTGATGTCAATGGTACTTCGAAGTAAACACAGCACAGCAGATGCCCTGTATTTGATAAATAATTAACTTACTAACAGTACCCATAAATTACTTTGGAAGGAGATTCAGTCTTTCTTGCATCTGTTGCAACCACACCCACCATAAAAATACCTGCTCTGCAATAACACAAAAGAAAATATACAAAACCTTTTTACAGGAAAGTCAGTACTTCTTTCAGATTGTACAGCAGCTGGACAGGAAACAGAAACTGGATCCGAATAAATTAATATAAAATGGGCAGAAAAGAAACAGCCTGACTTGGGAGATTGGACTAACCAAGCCACGGCTTGATTTTCTATTTACAGCAACTATTTTCCCAGTTCTACAAATACACCAAATCAGCATGTCATTAGCATCCCCCTTTATAAACTCATGACTAAGTGGGACCCTTGCTTCTCACAGCTACCTTAAGTGGGCAAATCAATACGTATTAATTTGGGTGCGTTTAGCAAGTCATGTAAATTAAAAATGGACTTTTCGTCATTGTAATAGGACCAGGTATTCTGCAAAGAATTGTTTAAAAGTGGCAGAGTGATAAACATCTGTACTCCAAAAGATTTTCCTCATCTGTTTTAAATGGGTGATATCTTGTTCAGAATAAAGTCACTGTTCCTTGAGCCAGGAAGCCACCTCTCTGGATTCATTGTATCAAACCCCCTAACTTTCTTGTACGTTTCATTAACATTGCTCAAATTTTTTGAACTCCAGTGAGTACAGGCCCAAGCTATTCAACCTCTTCTCAGGAGGAGGTCTCCTTCATACCCAGATCAAACTCGTGAACCTTCTCTGCACTGTTTCCAACACCAGTACATCTTTCCTCAGATAAGGGACCCAAAACTGTTCTGTATTCCAGGTTATGGTCTGATCAATGCCTTGGCAATTTTAGCTAAAATGAGACAAATTTTATTCCAAAGGTAATAACAGTATGCTTGCCATCATTATTACCTGTTGAATGGAGGCTAGATTTTTGAGATCCAAGCACAAGGATCCCCAAATCCACTTGTGCTGTAGCTTTGTACAGTCTGTCCCCATTGAAAGGATATTCAGCTACTCAATTCATCCTGCCGGTGTATAACTTCATATCTTCCCACATTACTTTCCATTTGCCAAGTTTATCCCGACTCAACAATCAACCAGGTTTATATCCCTCCACCAATCAGCATTTGCCTTCCTACCTATTTTGTTTCAGCTGCCTTAATGTTTGCAGAACAATTTTTCCACTGTAGGTACGTGACAATAAAATCAAATCTACCCTGTCTAATCAAAAGCCAAACCTCTATCCAACACCAATCTTAAAACAGCTTTACTCTCAGGACATAATCAAACACCTTTTGGCATTGTAATTTATTTATTATGCTGGCTCTCCTTTATCCATTGTGTTCGATTAATAACTGTCCAAAGAACTGGAAGAAGTGTCAGGCATGATTTCCCTTCATGAAACTGTACTTTATTATAGTACACATTTCTAAATTCTCAATTGCATTGTTTATGATAAAGATTTCCCAATGACATATTATGCAAATAGCTCTATAGTTTATTTTGTGCCTCCTTTTATAAAATAGGCTTTACATTAGAAGTTTTCCAATCCTATTGGGCTTTTTCAAAATCAAAGAATTCTTGAAAGATTATGACCAGTGCATCCATTACCTCCACAGCCACTTCCTTTAAAATTCTAGGATGCAACCCATCAGGTCCAGGAAACTCATCAGCTTCTAGCCCCATAAGACTGATGCAAAGTATTTATTCAACTCCTCTGCCAGTTTGTTGCTCCTCATTGTTCTCTAGCTCCACTGCCTGAGGAGTCTGCTTTCGCTTTGGCCTCTGGTCCTTTTTATATATTTAAAGGAGCTCTTACCGTTTCTTTCTATTACTTTGATAGTTTGCCCTCAATTCATTAAGCTTTTTCCCTTTGGTCATTGATGTTGGTTTTTAAAACTTTTTAACCTTTCCCCTATTGTACTTTTTCTTGCTTATTAATTTGATACTAGCCTTAATTTTCTTGGTTATCCATAGTCAGTTTATTCCCCTTCCAAGAATCCTTCTTCCCCATTGGGATAATTTTGCTGAAAGTCATCACTGTTTTCTTAAATATCTGCATTACTGAAAAAGCTCTTGCCAATTGATGGTTTTTGACCAGTTTGTCCAGATTGATGAGACAGGATCAGTAAGTGAAGAACTGTTAAACAACTACCTTACCACATGCTACGGTTGCTAGTGGCTCAGATCAATGCACCATGTAAATTCTGCTTGAAGAAAAACATTTTTACCATGCAGCCATTTAAACTGCAGGAACAACTAGTCTGCTGTTCTATACAAATACCCAGGAACTTCAGTTGAAATTCAAAGTTGTCCTTTTTCATATAAAACCTAATTATTCCATCTCCTCCAATAAATGTTCCCAAGTATACTGTAGATCATTCAAATAGATTGTTAATAATAACACGAACTGCAGAGAGAGACAGGGCCAAAACAGTTCTTTGGAAAGGTAATCGGATCCGGAATGTTAACTGATGTTTCTTCTCTTCACAGGTGCTGCCAGACCTGCTGGGTTTTTCCAGCAACTTCTGTTTTTGTTCAATACAGTGTGGAGCTGGAGCAACACTACAGGTCTGGCAGATGAGCAGAAAAGTCGGCGTTTTGGGTATGCACTCTTCACCGGGAGCCCTGCTGAAGAGTGTAAGGTGTATACCAAAACATTGACTGTCCTGATTCGTTATTTGAATGATTTGTTTACTGACACTTTGTTATAAACCGACTCCCAGCTGATCCCTTGTGTAAAAATTTAACTATCAGTATTCAACTTAGCTATTATACTCCAGTTCCTGCTGGTATTTTGTCATCCACAGGTCTTACTGGGGCCTCTCACAAAAAAATCCCCTGCCCCATCTAATATCTCCTGCTCTTCAACCTTTCAAACAAGTTTTGAGAAGATTTGTAGCTCAGGTGGAGGTTCTGGATGTGAGTTTGCTCGCTGACCTGGAAGGTTAGTTTTCAGACGTTTCGTCACCGTAACATCATCAGTGAGCCTCCGACGAAGCGCTGGTGTTATGTCCCGCTTTCTATTTATCTGGTTAGGTTTCCTTGGGTTGGTGATGTCATTTCCTGTTATAGTTTTCTCAGGGGATGGTAGATTGATTTGGAGCCAATGTGTTTGTTGACGGAGTTCCGGTTGGAATGCCATGCTTCTAGGAATTCTCGTGCGTGTCTCTGTTTGGCTTGTCCTAGGAATGGATACGTTGTCCCAATCAAAGTGGTGTCCTTCCTCACGTGTATGTAAGGATACGAGTAATAGTGGGTCTTGTCGTTTCGTGGCTAGCTGATGTTCACGTATTCTGGTGGCTAGCTTTCTGCCAGTTTGTCCAATGTAGTGTTTGTCACAGTTCTTGCAAGGTATTTGACGTTCGTTTTGCTTGTTGTCTGTATAGGGTCTTTTAGGTTCATTAGCTGCTGTTTTAGTGTGTTGGTGGGTTTGTGGGCTACCCTGATGCCAAGAGATCCGAGTAGTCTGGCAGTCATTTCGGAAATGTCTTTGATTTAGGGGAGAGTGGTTATGGTTCCTGGGCCCGTTTTGTCTGTGTGTTTGGGTTTGTCGCTGAGAAATCAGCGGACTGTGTTCATAGGGTACCCATTATTTTTGAATATGCTGTATAGGTGATTTTCTTCTGCTCTTTGTAGTTCCTCTGTGCTGCAGTGTGGTGTGGCTCATTGGAATAATGTTCGAATGCAGCTTTGTTTGTGGGTGTTGGGATGGTTGCTCCTGTAGTTCAGTATTTGGTCCGTATGTGTTGTTTTCCAGGTAGTGACACTTTGGGTCTGAGGGGGGCTCCTGGTTTGTGACCCATAGTGTCGCTACCTGGAACACCAACCTACAGATTAGCCAAGGAACTACACCAAAGACTAAAACACCTAGTAGAAGACTTCCGCCACTCCATTCGCTCCACCCAAGAATTCCTGAACACCAAAAACACCAAGATAGAAGAGGATGAAATAATGGTCTCCTTTGACGTAACAGCCCTGTTCACATCCATCAACATCAACCTGGCCAAAGAAGCACTGACTACACTATTTTAGAAGAACTGAAGACACATACACCAGACACCACCAACCTCATTAGCAAGGACAACATCATTTGGCTAGTGGACCTATGCCTCACCACCCACTTCACTTACAATAACAAAACCTACAGACAAACCAACGGTACACCCATGGGATCTCCGATATCAGGGTTCTTAGCAGAGGCAGTAATGCAGAGACTTTAACAAACAGCTCTGCCAATCATCCAACCCAAACTTTGGGTCCGCTACGTGGACACCACCTTTGTCATCACTAAACAAAACAAATTAGAGGAAACCTTCAAGACCATCAATAATACCCTTTACTGGTATAACACTCAGAGGAGGAAAACAACAAACTGCCATTCCTAGATGTCACAGTGGAGCGAACAGTCAATGGGGAACTTCAAACCAGCGTCTACAGGAAAACAACACATACGGACCAAACACTGAACTACAGGAGCAACCATCCCAACACCCACAAACAAAGCTGCATTCGAACATTATTCCAACGAGCCACACCACACTGCAGCACAGAGGAACTACAAAGAGCAGAAGAAAATCACCTATACAGCATATTCAAAAATAATGGGTACCCTATGAACACAGTCCGCTGATTTCTCAGCGACAAACCCAAACAAACAGACAAAACGGGCCCAGGAACCATAACCACTCTCCCCTACATTAAAGACATTTCCGAAATGACTGCCAGACTACTCGGATCTCTTGGCATCAGGGTAGCCCACAAACCCACCAACACACTAAAACAGCAGCTAATGAACCTAAAAGACCCTATACAGACAACAAGCAAAACAAACGTCATCTACAAAATACCTTGCAAGAACTGTGACAAACACTACATTGGACAAACTGGCAGAAAGCTAGCCACCAGGATACATGAACATCAACTAGCCACAAAACGGCATGACCCACTATCACTCGTATCCTTACATACAGAGGAGGAAGGACACCACTTTGATTGGGACAACACATCCATCCTAGGACAAGCCAAACAGAGACACGCACGAGAATTCCTAGAAGCATGGCATTCCAACCGGAATTCCATCAACAAACACATGGGCTCCAAATCAATCTACCATCCCCTGAGAAAAAGAACAGGAAATGACATCACCAACCCAAGGAAACCTAACCAGATAAACAGAAAGCGGGACATAACACCAGCGCTTCGGAGGCTCACTGATGATGTTACCTAGAATGGTGATGAAACGTCTGAAAACTAACCTTCCAGGTCAGCGAGCAAACTCACATCCAGAACCTTTCAAACACTTCTGTTATGCACCTATCAACTTGCATAGATGTAGGGCTTTTAAACAGACAAGGTGTTATATATCTCTATTTCCTCATTGCAGCAGCTGGAGAGTTTTTGGTTTGGGTGTCTGGATGAAGGACAAAGTAGAACTGACAATGACAATTGGTTTACTCATACTGAGCTTGTGCCACCAATCAACCAGATCATAACTGATCTGGTAACAACTACATTTTCCCACAACACTCCCATATCCCGTGATCCATTTTGACCAAGCTTATCCGGATCTTAGTTCTCAGATGGAATCTGGGGATTTCTGGATATTGAAGAGAAAATTTTATGCAGCAGCTTAAAGGAAGACGACTAAACAAAAGGCAGATACAGGGTAGGAATGGAATTCCACAACTTATGTCCCAGGCAACTCGAAGTATGGCTACCGATGGTTACAGCTATCAAATTCAGTCTACACAAGAGGCCAGAATTACCCTGTACAAACACATGTGTACAAGTCAAATTTTAAGACATTAAAAGTTAAGTTAAATTTATGGAGTCAACTATTTCAAGCATACTACTTTTCAAGGGCTGAAATTCAGAGCTATAGGGGAACAGAGCTCAACCAAGCTGCGTACAAAGGGAGGTTGTCACCTGACTGATCTGAAGCATCTTCAGTTTTTGCGCTAAATCTTTCCATTTCCCTCCATTTTATCTTGTCCACGGTTTTAAATTTTTCAAAAAGTCATTTTAAGTTTTTATTTCTGAAAAACAGTTCAGATTTTTGACTCTCATACAGTCTAACTGATCATTGTAGCTGTGAGAAATAGTCAACAGCTGCACATCCAATCAAATCTTGTCTGAAGAAAGGTATCAGTGATACAGTAATTACAGTAAAGTAAATGCATATAGGCCTCTTATATGAAATGAAGTGATAAACTTTGTGTCACACTAATTATAGTTCTCATTTGATAATGAACATACGAAATCCATAGCTTAATGTTGGTGAGAGTTGGACGTCACAGTACAAAAAAAAATTCATTTCCCTTCCTCTGATGAAGGGTCGAGGCCCGAAACGTCAGCTTTTGTGCTCCTGAGATGCTGCTGGGCCTGCTGTGTTCATCCAGCCTCACATTTTGTTGTCTCTCATTTCCTCATTGTAACATTTATGCACAGGACCTGGACTCTCAAATGTTGACCTGTTATCTGCGAAGAACTAGGGTTGACATTGTACAAAAATCTGGAACTTTCCAAATCTTATCGGCCAAAAATAGGGGTCGACTTTTACAACAGATCCATTTATACTCATGTATATACGGTAATCAAGGGCAGATATTGGAAGTTTCAGGGTTGTAAGATAGAGACAGTGGCCTAGTATACAGAGAATGTTAAATTCAAGACATTGCTTTATAGGGAGTCAATGTGTTTAGCAAGTGCAGTCTAATTTAAGACAAGGGTAAAGTTTGGACAACTTCACATTTATATAGGACAGAATGTAAGAGTATGGACTGCAACAATTCAAAAAGACAGCTAATCCACACCACTTTAAAAACATCCATGGATAGGCAATAAAGGCTGGCCAACTAGCAACACCCACATCCCTCAAGAGAATAAATTTTAAAATGTGCATTAGACCAGTCAACTCTGAAAGTAGCAGAAATGTGGAGAAGATCTTCGACAGTAAGAAAGCAAAGCCTGTGACACAGCCTGACATCATTATGTTGTTGAAATACGCAGTTCTAACAGTGGTAGAACTGTGGGGTTGAAAGAGCATTTCAGTCTCAAAACATGACAATGCGATTGCGACGGTTGCCAGAGGGCAGAATGCAATCAGTGATAAGGGAGTAATAGCTTGTGGTGGGGATCAAAGACAATGACTTCAGTCTAATCCCAGGGCAAATGGTGTGTCTTTCTTGCCAGTAAAAGATCGAAAGCTTGAAGAAAGCTAGTTTATTTTCTCTCATCAGTTATAAGCTGTGGCCTTTAACAATGGTGCAGTTAGTATACCATATACCTGTGCCTCCTGCAAAGTGATTAGAACCTGGAGAAAATTTTTAAAAATTGAAGAACAGAACAAAAGAAAAGATTGAAGAACAGGCTCTCTGATGAAGGGTCTAGGCCCGAAGTGTCAGCTTTTGTGCTTTTGAGATGCTGCTTGGCCTGCTGTGTTCATCCAGCTCCACACTTTGTTATCTTGAACAGAAAATCCTGGCAAACAATATGCTCATCTCAGCAAACATTGGACTGGAACCATGAGTGTTTTGCCAGTTCTTTTGCACCCTCCCCCCCACTCTCTCTTTTTAAAATTTAGGGAGGTTTTTAGAAGGGATTTAAGAGCTTTAACTGGTAGAGATATATGCTGACACTTCATAGTTGCTTGCCAGTGGTTACAATCTTTACTTGCAATAAATAATTTTGTTTACTACAGAAACCTGGTCTACTTTCTGTCTAGGTCCGAAACATCAGTCTTCCTGCTTGGTCTGCTGTGTTCATCCTGCTCTACACTTTGTTATCTCTACTTCCTGTTTATTTTACCCGCCTGTCAGACCCAAGTTGAGACTTTGCATACTTTGAAATCTAAGTTTTATGACAACTCTGGGAATGACAGGTCTGTTTCCAGCCCATTACTCCAGCAAAGCATAATTTGTGAGTTTGACAAGAACAGTTTTGATATGGCAGTGGAACAGAAACCATAATGAATGGATTTTAAGTGTGTTCACATTACTTGATCACATGGTTGCCGCAAGGCCAAAGTCAACATTGTTACAATGCCAAATAAAAACCGAAAGAACTGCAGATGCTGTAAATCAGGAACAAAAACGAAGTTGATGGCAAAGCTCAGCAGGTCTGGCAGCATCTGTGAAGGAAAAAAAAAGTTAATGTTTCAGGTCTGGTGACCCTTCCTCAGAACACTTCCCCCAGTTCTGAGGAAGGGTCACTGGACCTAAACATTAACTATTTTTCCCTTCACAGATGCTGCCAGACTGCCTGAGCTTTTTCAGCAACTTTGTTTTTGTTCACTGTAACAAAGCCATTGAGTCTAGGAGGGAATCAATACCTAAATCTCTTGTTCTAGACACGGGGGAAAATGAGTGAAGGGAAATTGGAAAGGGGGAAAATCACATCAGTTTGGAGACCTCAGGAAGACCCCCAAGAAACAATGGCTGAGTATACAAGTATTATCCCCTGGGGAAATGTTGCCCAGCAGTTAGCAAGGGCAAATCACACTTGAAATTTGTTGTCTCCAACTAATAAAGATAGCCACACAGGAATGCAACATTGATTACATGCTAAAATAATAATGCCTTTTTATTTTAGAAACATTAGACTACATTCCATTAGTTTAATTTTATTAGACTTTTAGCATCCATCTCCCATTTTTTAAAAAAAAACTCATTCATGGGATTACAGGGTCACTGGCCAGACCAGCAATTATCACCCATGCCTAACTGACCAGAGGGCAGTTAAAAGTCATTCATATTGCTATGGGTCTGGAGTCACATGTGGGCCAGACCAGGTAAGACTGGCACTTTTCTTCCTTAAAAAGGACATTACAGAACCAGGCAGTGTGTATTTCCTGATTTTAAAAAAAATTGAGGTCATCATTATATGCAAACACAAAATTTTAATGAAATGAAATTCCATCATCTGCTGCAGATTTGAACCCAAGTGCCCAGACCATTAACTGGGTCTCTGGACTAACTATCCAGTGATATCACTGGACCATCACCTCCCTGAAGACATCAACATTCCAAATACTGGGCAGGTAAGTTACAAATGGTCAACTCCTATTTGGGAACTGAATTTGGTCACCCTGCTGCAAAGGGGACTCCCACACACCAACTTTGCTACAGATTATAGACATTGGAATACAAACTTTCATCCATTTCTATATTGTCACAAACTAGCTATTTCAGCAACTTAACTGCCATCTATGCTTTCGCTATCTCTAAACTCTGCAGCTGCACTCCTGGACAGCCTTCTACAATCTCCCCCTTGTAATCCTGAAGTCAAAACAAAAGTCTGCCACCTATGTCCCAATATGCACCCAGTCTCATTCACTTAATGGTCAAAGAAAGAGTAGGGCCGATCAGGGATAGCATAGGGAACTTGTGTGTGGAGCCTGAGGAGGTAGGGGAAGCCCTAAATGAGTTTTTTGCTTCTGTCTTTACGAAAGAAACGACCTGTGTAGTGAATGAAACCTTTGAAGAGCAGGTGTGCATGCTGGAATGGATAGAGATAGAGGAAGCTGATGTACTGAAAATTTTGTCAAACATTAAGATTGACAAGTCGCCAGGCCCGGATCAGATTTGTCCTCGGCTGCTTTGGGAAACGAGAAATGCAATTGCTTCGCCACTTGCGAAGATCTTTGCATCCTCGCTCTCCACTGGAGTCGTACCTGAGGACTGGAGAGAGGCAAATGTAATTCCTCTCTTCAAGAAAGGAAATAGGGAAATCCCCGGCAATTATAGACCGGTAAGTCTCACGTCTGTCGTCTGCAAGGTGTTAGAAAGGATTCTGAGGGATAAGATTTATGACCATCTGGAAGAGCATGGCTTGATCAAATACAGTCAACACGGCTTTGTGAGGGGTAGGTCATGCCTTACAAACCTTATCGAGTTTTTTGAGGATGTGACTAGTAAGGTTGATGAGGGTCAAGCTGTGGATGTGGTGTATATGGACTTCAGTAAGGCATTTGATAAGGTTCCCCATGGAAGGCTCATTCAGAAGGTCAGGAGGAATGGGATACAGGGGAACTTAGCTGCTTGGATACAGAATTGGCTGGCCAACAGAAGACAGCGAGTGGTAGTAGAAGGAAAATATTCTGCCTGGAAGTCAGTGGTGAGTGGGGTTCCACAGGGCTCTGTCCTTGGGCCTCTACTGTTTGTAATTTTTATTAATGACTTGGACGAGGGAATTGAAGGATGGGTCAGCAAGTTTGCAGACGACACAAAGGTCGGAGGTGTCGTTGACAGTGTAGAGGGCTGTTGTAGGCTGCAGCGGGACATTGACAGGATGCAGAGATGGGCTGAGAGGTGGCAGATGGAGTTCAACCTGGATAAATGCGAGGTGATGCATTTTGGAAGGTCGAATTTGAAAGCTGAGTACAGGATTAAGGATAGGATTCTTGGCAGCGTGGAGGAACAGAGGGATCTTGGTGTGCAGATACATAGATCCCTTAAAATGGCCACCCAAGTGGACAGGGTTGTTAAGAAAGCATATGGTGTTTTGGCTTTCATTAACAGGGGGATTGAGTTTAAGAGTCGTGAGATCTTGTTGCAGCTCTATAAAACTTTGGTTAGACCGCACTTGGAATACTGCGTCCAGTTCTGGGCGCCCTATTATAGGAAAGATGTGGATGCTTTGGAGAGGGTTCAGAGGAGGTTTACCAGGATGCTGCCTGGACTGGAGGGCTTATCTTATGAAGAGAGGTTGACTGAGCTCGGTCTCTTTTCATTGGAGAAAAGGAGGAGGAGAGGGGACCTAATTGAGGTATACAAGATAATGAGAGGCATAGATAGAGTCGATAGCCAGAGACTATTTCCCAGGGCAGAAATGGCTAGCACGAGGGGTCATAGTTTTAAGCTGGTTGGTGGAAAGTATAGAGGGGATGTCAGAGGCAGGTTCTTTACGCAGAGAGTTGTGAGAGCATGGAATGCGTTGCCAGCAGCAGTTGTGGAAGCAAGGTCATTGGGGTCATTTAAGAGACTGCTGGACATGCATATGGTCACAGAAATTTGAGGGTGCATCCATGAGGATCAATGGTCGGCACAACATTGTGGGCTGAAGGGCCTGTTCTGTGCTGTACTGTTCTATGTTCTATGTTCTATGTTCTATCACTCAAGCTCAATGGTCTATGTTTTCAAACCCCACCAGACCATGCCTCCAAATCTAATATCTTCCAACACACTATCACGGCTAGGTAGTTTAGTAAAGACAACAGAAATTTGCTTCCTGTACATCTACCCAAACTGTGAAACAGACCCAATTATAGGTGATATCATCCCAACATCGTGCTTGAAAAGAACATTCTTAACTTTGTAATGCAAACCAATGATTACAGATCTGCCATCGGAACTCCACTTCAGCCAAATGGTGATCCCAATAACAGCACCTTGACTTAAGTGTGCTCTGCCCTATGTATTTTCATATTAGCACACAAGAACTTGGGAGGCTCAAAAGCAAAATTAAGTCATTTGTGAAGTCTATCCCTTCACATTTTCATCAAAAAATTGCATCCTGCTCACGAACGTGTATGAAAAGAATGCTTGGATGTTGAAAGATAACTACGATATTGTTTCTACCTCAAATTTCAAACCCCTTGCTTGAAGATTTTGCTGAATTACCAAGTAGCAAGATTGCATGAGAAGTGAGGCTGTAAATTTCAATCAAGAATATCTTAAACTACATTGCAAACACTTGTGATCTTTAGGAAATCAAGATCTTTTGAAACTCAACTGGCAAGTTTTTTTTGCAACCTCACAGCATTCCAAAAGAGAAAAACACGGGATCTTGAGACAGAATTCACTACAACATACAAATTTTGATGCAGGGTACTTTCAAACACATCTCTCCAGTTACCAGCTAGAACTTACGCAATGCATAATTTTTTAATCACACTTGAATCACCACATCTAATAATTAGAAATAGTAGGAAATTCAGATGCTGGAGAATCTGAGATAACAAGACGTAGAGGCGAATGAACACAGCAGGCCAAGCAGCATCAGAGGAGCAGGAAAGCTGATGTTTTGGGCCTCGACACTTCTTCAGAAATGGGGATTTCTGAAGGGTCTAGGCCCGAAACGTCAGCTTTTCTGCTCCTTGGCCTGCTGTGTTCATCCACCTCTACACTTGTTACATCTAATAATTACTCAAGTTTCAATAACTAGAAACACTGAATGATTAGAACTCTGGCCGCCTTTTCACATTAGTCCATTTTCAGCAAACAGTAAAAAAAATGAAAAACACACGACAGGAGAAATGCTTATGTTCGATTAGCCATGTTGCAATGATTTTACTTGAATTATAGAAAGGCAGTACTCAATTAACTTTGGGATTTGATTGTGTTATCAAAAACTTTGTGGCAAAGGAAAGTGTAATTGATGGCATACAGTCTACTAATCTGACTAAAATTCAATTGCTCTTTCATCATTTAAGTTTACATTCCTTTCTACTTTAAAATAATGGATTGCTTGCAGTGAATGATGTAACTGTTCCAGGAAAATATGCTTAATTGGGAATCAACAATGTTAGTTAATTGAAGGGTTGTTAATAAGTACAGACAAACTTTGCAGAAGTCAGTTAAGAAGCATCAACAAGATGCTCTAAACATCAAAATGAATTAAAATACATGAAAAAAGTAAAAATTCTTGATCATTACAGCCCAATGTCCTTCGCTGTGTGCAGACAGACCTGCAGCTTCACTGACTAGTATACTCTCTCCTTTTGTAATAATGTAATTGTATTTAAAATTATCAACAACTCTTCTATACCTCTCATTGGTACAATTGCTCACGTGACTGGATGAAGAACATTGCCAGACGACTTATTTGTTATGGTTGTTAATTCAATGCAAATCCTGTACTCACCTGACACTCCGAGAAAGTCAGGTGGATAAGTCAAGACAGCGGATGAGGCAAAGTCACTAGTCAGTTTCCCCCCTTCTCCAACCCAAACCAGAACTATCCTGGTCATGATGAGCATCTAAAACAATTGCAGGTCAAAATAACACTTCCTTCTGAGGCACAACACTGTTCCAAGTCATTTATATTTGAAATTTACTGCGATTAAATTCCCTAAACAATTGAAAAAAAAATAAGCAATGTGTTCTGATGGCAATGGTGAAGAATGCTGGTGGAGTTTCTTCTGCTCGCTTCAAATAGGGCCCCAGGATTTTTAATCTGACAGGTGGACCTTGGCTTAGATTTTCTCCTACAATCACTAGTCTACTTGAGGCTTTAGTTTTAACTAAGCCAAGATTTAATGAAGTTGCACAAATTATGTGGATATGCATTGAGACCATCCACTCCCCCTCCCATTCTCTAGATGGGATGTCCATCATGGGCCTCCTGCACTGCCACAGTGATGCCGCCCGAGGGTTGCAGGAACGGCAACTCGTGTTCCGCCTGGGAGCCCTGCAGCCTGGTGGTGTCAGTGTGGACTTCACCAGTTTCAGGGTCTCCCCTTCCCCTGCTGCATCCCTAAACCAGCCCAGTTCGTCCCCTCCCCCCAAAGCACCACACAACCAGCCCAGCTCTTCCCCCCCCACCCACTGCATCCCAATACCAGTCCAACCTGTCTCTGCCTCCCTAACCGGTTCTTCCTCTCACCCATCCCTTCCTCCCACCCCAAGCCGCACCCCCATCTACCTACTAACCTCATCCCACCTCCTTGACCTGTCCGTCTTCCCCGGACTGACCTATCCCCTCCCTACCTCCCCACCTATACTCTCTCCACCTATCTTTTTTCTCTCCATCTTCGGTCCGCCTCCCCCTCTCTCCCTATTTATTCCAGTTCCCTCTCCCCATCCCCCTCTCTGATGAAGGGTCCAGGCCCGAAACGTCAGCTTTCGTGCTCCTGAGATGCTGCTTGGCCTGCTGTGTTCATCCAGCCTCACATTTTATTATCTTGGAATTCTCCAGCATCTGCAGTTCCCATTATCCCAGGAAAAAAAGATAGTTGAGACATTGTCACTGTATACCATGCTGCAAGTTCAGGGACTTCTTCCTCTTTCCAATATTGCCAACGCACAAGTGACTTGGACCCTGGCTTTATTCTTAACATTTCTATATCTATTTTAATAGAAAACACTTTTGCAATCTCAACAAAATGTCACATACAAATATAGTTTGCATTTTAATTCAGTCACAGTATTAACCAAAGAGGAAATCTTCATGAAGCCCAAGCTCATGCGTATCTGGATTACTCCCTACCATTTAGAATGCATCTTTTTGCACACCTTAACAGGCTGTTTCTTGGGTGTCATGTTAGCAAAGAGCAGGTTTGCAGAATAATTTGCTTAGAACTCCAGTAGATGTCTTAAACAGCTATTTAGTGCCATCGTTAAGCCACAGGAATCATATTTCACTCCCCCATTCCAAGAGTCACCTTAGTTTAACATGCTACTTCTCTTGACTCTTCCCAGAACATTGAGACACTTTTGTTCGTGTGATCACCCACACCTCTCTCTGCTTAAATCATTTATATTTCAGTTGACATGGGCAACTGGGTAGATTCACATATATTGTCTATACCCAGTTGTTCCAAACTTGTCTCTCTATTTCAGTAACTACTTCAACGCTCATATCTTTCAATAACTTTCCCTTCCCCCATCTGTAACTTCCAGTGTTCTAAGGTGACAGCTGTGCGTTCAGCTGCTAGGCCATAGGCTCAAGACCTCCGTTCCTAAACTTTGTTACCTTAAAAAATTCTTAAAACCAATCCCCTTAACCAAGCTTGCCATCATCATTCCTCTCTACTCCTTTGAATATTGATTTTTGACATGATTAACACATCACTTGGCTACAACACAGAAACAGGCCCTTTGGTCCAACTTATCCATGCTGACCAGACATCAATTTGGTTCATATCACTCCAAACCATTGCTATTCATATACCAATCCAGATGCCTTTTATAGGTAAATGTACCCACCTTCATGGCAACCTTTGGCAGTTCATTCCATACACACACACCAACCGCAACATGCAAGTTACCCCTCAGCTCTTTTTTAAAAATCTTTCCCTTCTTACCTTAAACGTATGTCCTGTAGTTTTGGACTCCCCCATCTTAGCAAAAAGACCTTGGCTATTCACCCCATCCTTGCCCCTCGTGATTTTCTAAGCCTCTATAAAGATCACCCCTCAGCCTCCAAAGCTTTTTTTGGGGGGGGGGGGGGGTGGAAATAAAGCCCCAGCCTATTCAGTGCCTTTCTATAACTCAAACCCTCCAGTCCCACCAAAATCCTTGTAAATCTTTTCTGAACCCTTTCAAGTTTAAACAACATCCTTCCTCTTGAAGGGTGACCAGAATTGTATGCTAATTCTGAAAAGTGGCCTCACCAATGTCCTGTACAGGCACAGCATAGATCCCAACTCCTATACTCGATGCATTGACCAATGAAGACTTGTTAGTTCTGAAAATCCTCTCCCAAGCCAATCCTGCCATCTCAGATTAGATACTGAACAGAGGTCCATCTGCTGTTTGGAGGAACACGAAAAAGTTCCCGTGGGCGATATTGTTCTTTGAAGTAGGAAGTTCACTCCATGGCTTCTTAGACCCATGCTTAATTCTCAATAGACTACCTGCTCATTCATCTCTGCTGTTTGTAGGATAAGGTGGTGTGCAAATTGGTGGTCACAGCTTCCCGTGTTAAAGGACACATTTTTTGAATAATTTTTCAAATAACCTTTCCTTGGAACTTGACCAAAGGTACTATAAAAAATGCAAAATCTATTCCCACTATGACCTCAGGTAGTGCATCCCAGAACATAGACTGAAATATCTTAAGGTTTTGGAATAGACCTGCAGCTTGGGTTGTGGGTGTTGAGATTGGCTGGCTGGCTCACCGAGCTGGTTTGTTGTTCTGCAGACGTTTCGCTACCGTGCTTGGTAACATCCTCAGTGCAGCCTCTGATGAAGCATCAGTGTTTTCCTGCCTGGTTTTTAAACTCAGGGGTCCGTTGTGATGGATTGCCTCACATCCGGGTTTCCTCCTTAGCAGCCGAGGAATGAAGAATGAAGAGGGGTCTAGTCCCAAAACGTCAACTTTCCAGCACCCCTGATGCTGCTTGGCCTGCTGTGTTCATCCAGCTCTACACCTTGTTATCTCAAGTTATCTGCACCCTCTGGTTACTAACCCCATGAAAGGTTTCACCATCTACAAAACACAAACCTGTTGAAACTTGCCACTTAGCCCGTCATGCTCCAAGGACAGTACTTCCGATCTCCTTACACAACAGAAGGCACCCATCCCAATACCGCAGAATACCATCAGGACAAAAAAAACACGTCCATTCGGCTCTTTCCAACCATTTGAGAGATCAATCCAATTAGTACCCCAGGCCAAACTCATCATTCCCATGCCATATTTTCAGGTATTTATTAATTCCAAAGTGGAAGTGGATAACGTATTTATCTCCATTCTTTCAGGGAGTACGTTCCAGATCATAATTTACCATAAAAAGTTTCACCTCCATCACTTGTCCACCGACAACTGCTATAAAACTAGTGCGGCCGACGGAACCCCGCCCACGGCCGACGACCTCATCGCTCCGCCCACAACCTCCACAGCCAGCAACCCCAGAGGAGACAGCCACACTAAGCCCTGCCGCATCTTCACCATCCCCCCAGACCTCCCACTGACTGAGGACGAACGGTCAGTCCTTAGCAAGGGGCTCACCTTTGTCCCCCGACAACCACACATCAACGAATACCAGTCACGGTTGGACATAGAGCAGTTTTTCCGCCGTCTTCGCCTCCATGCCTACTTCTTCAACCGGGAACCTAACCCTCCTTCCACTGACCCCTTCACCCGCTTCCAACACAAGTCCTCCTCCTGGACACCACCCCCAGGCCTCCTACCCTCCCTCGACCTCTTCATCTCCAACTGCCGTCGAGACATTAACCGCCTCAACCTCTCCACCCCTCTCACCCACTCCAACCTCTCCCCCGCAGAACGGGCAGCCCTCTGCTCCCTCCGCTCCAACCCCAACCTCACCATCAAACCCGCAGACAAGGGTGGCGCAGTGGTCGTATGGCGCACTGACCTCTACATCGCCGAGGCCAGACGCCAACTCTCCGACACCACCTCCTACCGCCTCCTCGATCATGACCCCACACCCGAGCACCAAACCATCATCTCCAACACCATTCATGACCTCATCACCTCAGGGGACCTCCCACCCACAGCCTCCAACCTCATTGTTCCCCAACCCTGCATGGCCCGTTTCTATCTCCTTCCCAAAATCCACAAACCTGCCTGCCCTGGTCGACCCATCGTCTCAGCCTGCTCCTGCCCCACCGAACTCATCTCCACCTATCTGGACTCCATTTTCTCTCCTTTGGTCCAGGAACTCCCCACCTACATCCGTGACCCAACCACGCCCTCCACCTCCTCCAGGACTTCCAATTCCCTGGCCCCCAACACCTCATATTCACCATGGACGTCCAGTCCCTATACACCTGCATTCCGCATGGAGATGGCCTCGAGGCCCTCCGCTTCTTCCTGTCCTGCAGGCCCAGCCAGTCCCCCTCCACCGACACTCTCATCCGCCTAGCTGAACTCGTCCTCACACTCAACAACTTCTCTTTTGACTCCTCCCACTTCCTACAGACTAAGGGGGTGGCCATAGGCACCCGCATGGGCCCCAGCTATGCCTGCCTCTTTGTAGGTTACGTGGAACAGTCCCTCTTCCGCACCTACACAGGCCCCAAACCCCACCTCTTCCTCCGGTACATTGATGACAGTATCGGCGCCGCCTCTTGCTCCCCAGAGGAGCTCGAACAGTTCATCCACTTCACCAACACCTTCCACCCCAACCTTCAGTTCACCTGGGCCATCTCCAGCACATCCCTCACCTTCCTGGACCTCTCAGTCTCCATCTCAGGCAACCAGCTTGTAACCGATGTCCATTTCAAGCCCACCGACTCCCACAGCTACCTAGAATACACCTCCTCCCACCCACCCTCCTGCAAAAATTCCATCCCCTATTCCCAATTCCTCCGCCTCCGCTGCATCTGCTCCCAGGATCAGACATTCCACTCCCGCACATCCCAGATGTCCAAGTTCTTTGAGGACCGCAACTTTCCCCCCCACAGTGATCGAGAACGCCCTCGACCGCGTCTCCCGTATTTCCCACAACACATCCCTCACACCCCGCCCCCGCCACAACCGCCCTAAGAGGATCCCCCTTGTTCTCACACACCACCCTACCAACCTCCGGATACAACGCATCATCCTCCGACACTTCGGCCATTTACAATCCGACCCCACCACCCAAGACATTTTTCCATCCCCTCCCCTGTCTGCTTTCCGGAGAGACCACTCTCTCCGTGACTCCCTTGTTCGCTCCACACTGCCCTCCAACCCCACCAAACCCGGCACCTTCCCCTGCAACCGCAGGAAATGCTACACTTGTCCCCACACCACCTCCCTCACCCCTATCCCAGGCCCCAAGATGACATTCCACATTAAGCAGAGGTTCACCTGCACATCTGCCAATGTGGTATACTGCATCCACTGTACCCGGTGCGGCTTCCTCTACATTGGGGAAACCAAGCGGAGGCTTGGGGACCGCTTTGCAGAACACCTCCGCTCAGTTCGCAACAAACAACTGCACCTCCCAGTTGCAAACCATTTCCACTCCCCCTCCCATTCTCTAGATGACATGTCCATCATGGGCCTCCTGCACTGCCACAATGATGCCACCCAAAGGTTGCAGGAACAGCAACTCATTTCGCCTGGGAACCCTGCAGCCATATGGTATCAATGTGGACTTCACCAGTTTCAAAATCTCCCCTTCCCCTACTGCATCCCTAAACCAGCCTAGTTCGTCCCCTCCCCCCACTGCACCACACAACCAGCCCAGCTCTTCCGCCCCCCCACCCACTGCATCCCAAAACCAGTCCAACCTGTCTCTGCCTCCCTAACCGGTTCTTCCTCTCACCCATCCCTTCCTCCCACCCCAAGCCGCACCCCCATCTACCTACTAACCTCATCCCACCTCCTTGACCTGTCCGTCTTCCCTGGACTGACCTATCCCCTCCCTACCTCCCCACCTATCTTCTTTACTCTCCATCTTCGGTCCGCCTCCCCCTCTCTCCCTATTTATTCCAGTTCCCTCTCCCCATCCCCCTCTCTGATGAAGGGTCTAGGCCCGAAACGTCAGCTTTTGTGCTCCTGAGATGCTGCTTGGCCTGCTGTGTTCATCCAGCCTCACATTTTATTATCTTGGAATTCTCCAGCAACTGCAGTTCCCATTATCTCTGATCTCTATAAAACTAGTGCTCTCTGGTTACAGATCTTTCTGACATTGGAGACAGTAACGACTGCAAGTGCTGGAAGCTAGAATCAATAAATGTGGAGCTGGAAAAGCACAGTCAGACAGCATCCAAGGAGCAGGAAAGTCAACATTTTGGACCGAAGCCCTTCATCAAACCCATCCTAATGGAGGGTCTCTGCCCGAAACGTTGACTTTCCTACTCCTGGGATGCTGTCTGACTGGCTGTGCTTTTCCAGCTCCACATTTTCTGACAAGGAAACTGTTTCATCCTTATCTATTCAATCCAAATCATTTGGGATTGTAAGCACACAAATCACAAGGAAAACAATCCAGTTTTCCTCACATCATCATCCCTAGTATCATTCCAGTTAAGGCAACATTTTGATTTTAAAATTCGGATCTGTGTGTTCAGCCCAAAGCAGCACTGCCTTCTAAATTCTAAAAACTTCCCGAGTTCAACAAACCTGAGATTCACAATCTTGGCATTTCCCTTGTTCCTGATTTTAATTGGTCCACTACTGGTGGTTGTGCCTTCAACAGTTGAGGCCTGTGTGTTTTGGATATCCACCCTGCTAAATTTGCTCCTATTTAAATTCACCTCCAACAAAAATTGTCATCTGTTCTAATATCATCTCATAACCCATTGTCAAATCAGGTCTAACAATTGCGTGCCTTGGAATGTTTTATAAGCAAAGGCACCAGATTCCCCATATCCCTCACTTTCTTTTTTTAAAAAAAGGACAATCTCAGCTTTTCAACACTGCGCTCAATATTGATACAGTATCCCTAACAGCCCAAGTTGTTTCACGAGTGTTATCAAATAAAAAAGCTTAACACTAATCAAAATCAGATTTTCAAGCAGAATAAAAGCAAAATGTGAGGCTAGAAATCTGAAAAAAAAAACAAAGCGCTAGAAAAATTCAACAAGCCCAGCAGCATCTGGCGTTAACGTTTCACGTCCAATAGGACTTCTCTTTAAAACCAGGGCAGAACGCTGAAAGTTCTTAATCTTACATTACTTATCATCGACTTTTTCACCGTCTTCGGATATTTGCCTTCCTTCCCCAAGTATAGCGACCAGCAATACTCGAATACCCAGACTGACAGAGCACTGCTGAAAAGGGGGAGGAAACGGAATGGACCACAAGGCACCTACCTCCAGAGCCAGGGCCGTCTTATCATAGGCATTGGGGACACGCTTCTGGAAGGCCCGGGCATACACCGGCCCGTTCTGGAGGTTGGGCAGCGAGGCACTGACACTAGGCTGGGCATAGGGCCCGAACTCAGGCTGCCCAACTCCGCCAACCCCCGGCGAGGGCTGGTGCTGGGCCGCTAACGCCTGGCCGCCCTCCGGGCTGTTAGCCGGGCCGAGCAGCGAGCTGGGCCGGCATTTCTCCACGTAAGGCACGGGGATCATGCCGCAGCGGCCTTCGCTGTTCTGCGCGTTCCACCACTGATCCTCGGGCTTGTCCAGGATGCGGAGCACGTCGCCCTTGCGGAACGGCAGGTCCTCCTCGTCGTTGCCGGGGAAGTCGAAGAGGGCGCGGACAAAGTGGGCCTCCTCAGACGGGACGCTGTTGGTGGGGATGTAGGCGGCGTTGGGCCTGTGGACAGGCTCCAGCAGGGTGGTGGTGTCCAGGTAATGGATCTTGTAGAACTCCAGCAGGCCGTGCAAATTCTCGAACTCCTGGTCGCCAATGCGGTAGCGCCCGGGCCCGGGGCCTGGGCCTTGCTGCTGCCGGCTGTTGATGATATAATGCGACACCTTCGAGTTCTCGCTGACACTCAGCACGTAGTCCCCTGGGATGGTGCGACTGTCCCTCACCAGGAAAGTGCCGTGCTTTTGGCCCATCAGCAGAGACACGGCTTGGTCCCGCCTCATGGGACCGAAGTACCAACTCTCTTGCTTCTGGGCGTCGAAATTAGCCGCCATGTCCCTCAGTGTGCTCTACCCGGGCCGGGCTACTCTCAGCTCCGCTCTGCCTGCCCAGCGGTGCCGGCAGCGGCCTACTCGCCGCCTAGGCCTCAGGCCTCCCTTCACAACACACTAAACTAAAGAAAATATAAAGTCCCCGGGCGGCAAACAGACGCGTGTTTACTTCATAAAATCCGTCCCCCCGCGTCAGTTCTCAGATCGGCCGCCTCTTGTTTGTGAAACTTATATTTTTTTTCCCCTCTCACTGTAAATCTGTTGGAAAATAGCGCGCGAGAACAGCGGAATCGTTAACTGCGCCCGACCCTTTTAGCCGATTTCTATCCGCCGACTTTTGATTAGGGCGTTTGTTCTCTAAAAGGGACCGCCCCACTGCGCACGCGCACTCCCTGGAGTGAGGTCGGGTGGAGAGAGAGAGAGGGCGAGCGCTGACCCCACCACTCGGAAGGGCAGCTCGTGGCGATGGGAATAGCCGTCTGCCATCTTGGTGAGGTCGTGTTGGACTCCCTTCTTGTGCTAGAGGGTCCAGCAATATCCAATTGCACCGACATGGCGCCTGCAACCCAGTCAACCAGGGGTGGTCCCGGGGCTGCAGATCATCAAACAAAATTGAAACAAAGAACTGCGGACGCTGAAATCCGAAACAAACAAAAACAAGAAATTGCTGGAGAAACTATGTAGGTCTGCCAGCGTCTGTGAAAAGAACACAAAGTCAATGTTTCGAGTCCAGTGAGCTTTCTTCAATATCATACGAAAATTTTATATTGAAACACCTGAACATGATTCAAGGGAGGATTACCAAACAAAGATTTTGGTACTGAAGCACTGAAAGACATTAGTTTGATACTCAGGTAGGGCCGTAGGGCCTGAGGACTGAGGGGTGGTGGAGAAGTTTAGGGCACTGATTCATAGAATCACACAGTATCGATGAGGTGCTTTGGTCCATTGAGTCTGTACTGTCAAAATATGCTAGTACCTATACTAGTCCCGTAATCAAGCAGTAGGCCCACAGCCTTCTATGTTATGACACTTCAGTTGTTCATTAAACTACTTTTTTAAAGGTTGTGAGCCTTTTGGCTTTTCACTTTAAAATTATGGTGCCTTGTTCTTAATTCCACTTGATACTTTCTCTCTGTCCACCCTCTCCATATCCTTCATGGTCTTATACACCCAGATACAGACTCGTCAACTTTCACTACTCCAAATAAAATAGCCTGAACTTATCCAGCCTTCCTTCATAGCTGAAGTGCTCTATCCAAGGCATCATCCTGGTGAATATCCCTAGGTTAATTACATAGCATTCACATCAAAATTAATGAAATAGTTTGTTTCTTTTTGTGAATGTATCGATAGGGCGGTCATGCGAATATGTAGATATGTTGGACTAAGGCAAATCCACATTATGCAGCCTGGACAGAGCTGATAGCAAAGCTACCAGGTGGATCAATTAAAATTAGGATGTTCAAGCAACAGAATTGAGGACCCAGGAGAGATGGAGGGACAATACCATGGAGGAATTCAGAAATAATAATGATTTGTTTTTAGACCATATATTAGGCCATACGGCCCATCAAGGTTGTTCTACCAAGTAATCATGGCTGATATGCTCCTCAACCCCATTCTCCTGGTTTCTCCCCGTAACCCTTGATCCCTTACCAATCAAGAATTTATCTATCTTTGTCTTAGATATGCTCGATGACTTGGCCTCCACATCCCTGTGTGGCAATGATTGCTGCAGATTAACAACCATTTGACTGAAGAGTTCCATCTCATCTCAGCTCTAGATGCCCCTACATGCTGAGACTGTGTCCTGGGTTCCTAATGTCTCCTAAAAGTGGAAGCATGTTTTTCGCAATTACTGTATCCAGGCCTCATTACCAATCAGATCCCCCCTCGATTTTCTAAATTCAATCAAGTACAGGCCCAGAGTCCTCAACCACTCCTCATTATGACAAGCCCTTCATTATTGGGATCATTATTGTAAACCTTTTTTGTACCACCTCCAACATCAGCACATCCTCCTTTAGATACGAGGAAGGAAACTGCCCACAATATTCCAAATGCAGTCTGGCCTGAACCCGATACAGCCTCGGCAGTACATCTCTTGCTCTTGTATTCTAGCCCTCTGGAAATGAATGTTCACATTGCATTTGCCCTCCCCACTGCCAAGTGAACCCACATATTAACTCTTAAAGAGAATCCTGAACGAGGACTTCCAAGTCTTTCTGTCTCAGATTTCCAAAAGCCTTTCCATATTTAGGAAATAGTCAATGCCTCTATTCTTCCTTCCAAAGTGCACAATTACATTTTCCCACATTGTATTCCATCTGCCAATTCTTTCAACACTAGCTTATCCAAGTACTTTTGCATCCTCCCTGATTCCTCAGCACTACCTATCCTTCCACCCATCTTTGTGTCATCTGCAAATATAACAACAATGCCCTCAGCTCCTTTGTTCAGATGATTAACATATGATGTGATTCTGTGATCTCAACATGAAACCATGCAGAACTCCAGTAGTCACCAGCTTCCATCCTGGAAAAGACCCCTTTATCCCTTGCCTCTGCCTTCTGTAAGTCAGACAATCCGCTGCCCCTTCAGCCTCACTAGTCCTTACCAACCGTGTTTCCGAAACTGAACTAGTTCCATTTGTCTATATAAATAAAAACCAAAAGAACTGCAGATGCTGTAAATCAGGAACAAAACCAGAAGTTGCAGGAAAAGCTCAGCAGGTCTGGCAGCATCTGCGAAGAGAAAATCAGAGTTAATGTTTTTGGTCCCATGACACTTCCTTAGAACTGAGTTCTAAGAAAGGGTCACAAGACCTGAAACATTATCTCTGATTTCTCTTCACAGATGCTGCCAGACCTGCTGAGCTTTTCCTGCAACTTCTGGTTTTGTTCCCGTTTGTCTGTGTTTGGCCACATTGCCCTCTAAACCTCCCCTATTCATGTACCTGTCCAAAGGTCTTTTTAAAAATGTTGTAACTGTACTTGCCTCTACCACTCCCTCTAGCAGCTCATTCTATATATGTACCACCCTCTGTGTGAAAAAGCTGCCCCTCAAGGTCCCTTCTGCGTCTTTCCCCTCTCACCTTAAACTTCTGCCCTCTGGTTTTGGACTCCCAAACCTTGGGGAAAAGACTTGGCCTATTTACCTTATCAATGACTCTCATGATATTATAAACCTCTATAAGTCATCTATCAGCCTTCTACACTCCATTGAAAATAGCCCCAGCCTATTCAGCCTCTCCCTATAGATCAAACCCTCCAGACTTGGTAATATCCTTGTAAATCTATTTTACACCTCTCAAGTTTAATAATATTCTTCCTATAGCAGGATGACGAGAATTATGCAGAGTGCTATTGTTATGAAGGAGTGGTCAAACCCCTCTGATAATTAAAACCAAAACCTCAGAGAAGCTTGCCTCACTTCATAATCTGTTAAACGAAATGCGAAAATTAGTATAACCTGCCTCTCACCTCCCAATCTGTCATAAAGGAGAGGTGAAAGTAAGATGAACTTCCGACATTCACTCACAATCAACAAGTAACAATTTATCTAACTCCAACAGTTAACAAATTAACAGAACTACTAACAAATTGAACAATTCACCCCTTAACTACAAACTATTCCCAAATAAGACAAAATTCTAATGGTAAGCTGCTCTAATTGATACATGTCCCACTTAGAAACCAAATTAATAAAAACAATTAAAGCTTAATCTCTCAAATTTACAGCCAGGATACACCTTCCAGATGCTCCACACCCTCTGAACTGATTCTCCACCAGGAATGCCTTTCGCTGTCAAATTCTGGTAAAATGCTACTGTACCTTTAATTAGATGATGGGTTTTTTTTCTGAGAGCTGATAGAATTCCATGAGAGCCAGTGTTTCTCTTTAGAGCTTATGGGTTGTTATTTCTCTTAGATGGCAGTTGCTCTTACCCTGATTTTCAAATACCCTCTTCTTTTATACTTCTGATGACCTGTTAATTTCTTATAATAAAATTGGTCCAAGGTTGTCAAAACCATTAGATTGGGGCCTAGTTTAAATTAATTGGATAAATTTCAAAGCCTGTTGATTAGTAAAAGATGCTGCTTTTCCTGCAGATATACCCACAATATACCCCCTCAATACAAATGTTTCCCTTCAGGAACTCTCTGTGCAGCTGTGCTGCTTGCAGACTTTTAAAATCTCCAAGCCTAGGAAAAACACACATCTATTTTTAAAGGAATATGCACTTTTCCCTCTTATCAATTTACAAACTTAAAAAAATCTAACATCCTGCCTTTTAATCCATCAATAGTATGCCCAATTTTGCAACACATCCCCCTCAGAAAAAAATGAACAATCATAATGAAAAATGGCTTCATTCTTTCTTCTTTTTTATCTAAACCTTAACACCACTATTACTCTATCCATAGCTCATTAATCCTGTGTTACACTTTTCATACTAATTCTGTATACATACATAACATTGAACACTAACGTTTCTATCTTATACACATTTTTCTTTTAAACCCAAAATAACGCTTCCGCAGTAACATTTTCACGACCTGTAACTTGTACAATATGTAAATTAAATGCTTGTATCATAAGGCTAAACAAAATAGGCTAGTGTTCTGGCCCTTAAATCTCACCAAAAATGTCAAATTGTTGTGGTCAGAGTACACGACTGTCTCCAAGACATTGTTTGCAATGTAAACATGAAAATGTTGTAATGCCAATAACTATTTTTAAATGGCTAAGTATTTTCTCTGGTGGATATTGAGTTTCTTTGAACAATAACTGATTGGCCTTTCAATTCCACAATCATCCTCCTGGAACAACACATCTCCGACGCTTACATTGTTTGTGTTGATGGTGACTTTAAAGGCTTTGAAGAAATTTGGTGCGGCTAAAACTAGTGTGGTAGCTAACGTAGCTTTTAAATTCTCAAATGCCTCCTGTCCTTGTTCTGTCCACCGAAATTTCATCTTCTCCTTTAACAAACTCCTCAGCGGTACCACCATGCTACTGAAATTTGGTGGAGATTTCCTGTAGAATCCGCTCAGTTCCGAAAGCGTAGCATTTCCTTCTTCGAGGATGGTCTTGGATATTCCTCATTGGCCTTCGTCTTCACATTTCTTGGTGTCATCCATCCATGTTCAATGTTGTGCCATAAGGACGTCACTTCTGCCTTCACGAATTCAGCTTTTGCAATATTTATGAGCAGTTTTGCCTTCCCTGGTCTTTCAAAGAGATCTGCCAAATGCACCATGTGATCTTTCCACGAATGGCTAAAGGTTGCTAATTCATCTTTATAGATGCCACAATTAGTCAACTCTGCCACAACTCTGTTCATAAGTCTTTGAAAAGTGGCTGGAGATTTCTTAATTCCAACGGCATTACTTTAAATTGTTACAGTACCTTTGGGGATACAAACACAAAAACTTCTTTCACTCTCTCCAACAAAAGTTCTTGTCAGGATCCACGAAGTAAGTCTAACTTTGTGATGTAAATGGCTTGTCCAACATTTTCCACACTGTCTTCCAGCCTCACACTTGGGCATGAGTATGATTTATTCATGACATTGACCTTCCAATAATCCACACAGAATCATTGAATACCATCAGGTTTGAGAACCAATGCAATCAGCAAATTCTACTTGCTTTGGCTTGGCTTGATGATGTCTTCTTGGAGCATCGCTTCTACTTCCTTCTACACCTGAGCTGCCTTGAGAGGATTAAGCCTGTAGGGGTGTTATTTTATTGGAACTGCATTCCCTATAATAACCTCATGTACTCTGGTATTAGTTCTCCCCATTCTATTTCTACATACATCTTCATTATGCTGCAACAAGCCTCTTAATTTAATTCTCTGTTCCTGAGACAAATAGCTTACTACCCTATCTCATTCATTCAGGACTTCCTCATTATTTAATTGATTATGCGGCATATAAAAATCTGAAATATCTCGATTTTATCACTCTGAGTGGCAGTAACTAATATCTGTTTCTCAGGTTCCCTTTCCCTGTCATAGTAAGGTTTTAGGATGTTGACATGACATACCTTATAATACATTTTATCCCGATCTGGCATCTTTACCAGATAATTCACTTGACTCAACTTCTTTTCAATCTGAAAGGGACCATTACCCCTTGCTTTGAAGGGATTTCCAACCACTGGTAACAGCACCAATACGTTATCCCCATGAGCAAACTGCCCAGAGTTTTCAGAATCAACCACATTGCTGTGGGTCTGGAGTCACATGTAGGCCAGATGAGGTAAGAATGGCAGTTTCCTTCCCTAAAGGACATTGGTCACCACACAGTCCAGAAAAAATCCAGGGTAATTTCTTCTTAATTCCTCAGTTCCCTGGTTTTCCTATGGCTTCTTCACTGGTAGAGGCATCACTTCCACCTTTGATCCTGCTAGGTCATTCAAGAACAAAGTGTATTCCTGGAATAGACACTTGTTCAATCATTCCCTCTGTCACTCCCCCAATCTTGATGGGACTCTCCAGCCTTATCTTACACAAGGGAACGCTAAATCTCTCTTCATTTATTCCACAGATTATCACTATCTTGGGTAACATTTCAGAAGGAGTGCAAATACTTTAGTCTCCTACTATTAGAGACTGACCAGCTCCCGTAGCTCTCAATATTTTAACTTCTTTACCTTCTTCCCCCATTCTTCCTGAATAAACCTGATCCACAGAGATAAGAAGAGATCTCTTTGAAGAGATTGGGAGCTCTCCTGCTATCCAGCCTACAACTAGGCTGTGCACTCTCCTGCAGCTCCTCGACTTCTTTCAGGATTTCCTTCACTACCTCAACTAATCCCACTGGTTTAGCCTCTTTTTCCATATCCCTTTCCCAGTGTCTTTCTTAAACCGCTGGCACTGTGACTTTGTGTTCCACTCCATTACAGTGAAAACACCTAAGGGCTTTCACCTCTTTCAGACCCTCTTAGCTTTCTTTTTTCTCATGTGGTAAACTGTTCCCAGTGTGATCAGAGATAATGGGAACTGCAGATGCTGGAGAATCCGAGATAACAAAATGTGAAGCTGGATGAACACAGCAGGACAAGCAGCATCTCAGGAGCACAAAAGCTAACGGGATGCTGATGAAGGGTCTAGGCCTGAAATGTCAGCTTTTGTGCTCCTAAGATGATGCTGCTCGGCCTGCTGTGTTCATCCAGCTTCACACTTTGTTATCCCAGTGTGATCTACTTTTTCTTTTTCATTGAAGGATCTCCCTCTTTCTCAATTTCTATCCCTCATGGAATGAAATTGTTGTTGGACGCTAGATTTTGATTTATGCACTAATGCATATTCATCCGCCATCTCTGCAGCTCTTCTCACTGTTTTAAATTTCTGTTCCTCAACATGAGTTCTTATCACTTCTGGAAGTGAGTTTTTGAACTCCACCAGCAGAATGATCTCTCTAAAATCCTCATATGTCTTATCTATCTTTAATGCTCTCATCCATCAATCGAAGTTTCTTTGTTTAATTCTTTCAAATTCAACGTAGGTCTGACCCAGTTCCTTGCTTAAATTTCTGAACTGTTGTCTATATGCTTCTGGTACCAATTTGTAGGCACTCAGAGTAGCGTGTTTTACTTCATATTCTCTAGACACCTCATCTGACAGAGCTGCAAATACCTCATTAGCCCTGCTTACCAACTTGGTCTGAATTAACAGTACCCATATATCCATATAGATGAACTAAACAAAACAGTTCACCTGTTTATCCAATTTCTCAAAGGAAATGAAAAGAGTTTCTACATCTTTTTCATCAAATTTTGGTAATGTTTTGACATGGGGTGGCACGGTGGCTCAGTGGTTAGCACTGCAGCCTCACAGCGCCAGGGACCCGGGTTCGATTCCAGCCTCGGGTGACTGTCTGTGTGGAGTTTACACATTCTCCCCATGTCTGCGTGGGTTTCCTCCGGGTGCTCTGGTTTCCTCCCACAGTCCAAAGATGTGCAGGCTAGGTGGATTGGCCATGCTAAATTGCCCGTAGTATTCGGGGGTGTGTGAGTTATAGGGTGATGGAGATGGGTCTGGGTGGGATGCTTCAAAAAGGGGCAGTGTGGACTTGTTGGGCCGAAGGGCCTGGTTCCACACTGTAGGGAATCTAATGTAATATTTATATGTGTATCCTTATCAGGTCTTTGGCTACAATGGATCTGCTCATCATCACTCTCCTCCTCACTGAGCCTATCTTCTATCATTTTAAGTTGGCTATCCAGTTTAATTTGCAATATCTGAAGTTCAAACCCTCTCTCTTTTGCCTTTTCTTCACGCTCTTTTTTGTCTTTCTTCTGCTTGTAGCTGTAATGCTAACAACTCTTTTTCCTGTTTAAGCTGCTACATCTGCAGTTGAATTCTAGGCATTTCCAAAGGTTCTGATGTCTTTCCAGCAAATTTAAAGTCGAGCTATTGCTGTAATTACCTCTTCTTTTCTCAAAGACAAAGGAAATCCCAACACTAGCTTGTCAGGCAATTCCAGCAACTTTTCCTTGCTCATCTTTTATAAAACCCACAAAGTCACTTTTTCCATCCCCAGAAAATTCTTAGTGACTGAAAGAGCCATTACCTCACTTTGATTTAACCAAACACAAGTAACTAAAATTAAACAGATTTTCTGCTTCTCACCTAAGTTTTATTTAAGATCTAGGACACTAATCCCTGAGTCTGTTTAAATCTGCTGGGATCTGTTGTACCCCAAATCTGTCCGAATCCATTCAGATCCTGTACACGAACCGGCCAGATTCTGTATATGAACTGACCAGATCCTGACTCGAAACGGCCGATCCTGTACACAAACTGACCAGATCATGTACTCGAATCGGCCAGATCATGTACACGAGCTGACCAGATCATGGGCTCAAGCCACCAATCTGTGACGAAGGAGTGGTCAAACCCTTCTGATAATAAAAACCAAAAACCCCAGAGAAGCTTGCCTCACCTCATAATCTGTTAAAGGAAATGCGAAAAGTGGTATAACCTGCCTCTCACCTCCCAATCTGTTATAAATGGGAGGTGAAATAAATTGAACTCTCTGATACTCACCTTATAAGCAACAAGTAACAATTTATTTATCTAACTCTTATAGTTAACAAATTAACAGAACCACAACAAACTCAAAAATTCCCCCGAACTACTAACTATTCCCAAATAAAACAAAATTCTAATGGTATGCTGTTCCAATTGATACTTATCCCATTTATAGAAACTAAATTCATTAAAAAAATTTAAAGCTCGATCTCTCAAATTTACAGCCAGGATGCACCTTCCAGATGCTCCATGCCCTCTCAGCTGATTCTCCACCAGGAATGCCTTTCACTGTCAAATTCTGATAAAACGCTGCTGTACCTTTAATTAGATGACGGTTTTTTTCTGAGAGCTGATAGAATTCTGTGGAGCCAGTGTTTCTCTTTAGAGCTAATGGGTTGTTATTTCTCTTAGATGGTAGTTGCTCTTACCCTGATTTTCAAATGCCCTCTTCTTTTATACTTCTGATGACCTGTTAATTTCTTATGATAGAATTGGTGCAGGGTTGCCAAAAGCATTAGATTTAAATTTAATTGGGTTTTAGTATCTAGGGCCTGGTTTAAATTAATTGGATAAATTTCAAAGCCTGTTGTCTTAGTAAAAGATGCTGCTTTTCCCGCTCACAATATACCCCCTCGATACAAATGTCTCCCTTCAGGAACTCTCTGTGCAGCTGTGCTGTTTGCAGAATTTTTAAATCTCTAAGCCTAGAAAAAAACACATAATTTTTTAAGCAGGACCATGCACTCATCCCCTTATCAAATTACAAAGATCAAATATTCTAATGCCCTGCCTTCCAATCCACTAAAACTCTATCCAACTTCACAACATTATAAATGTGACCTCACCAATGTCTGTACAGCCATAAAATGTCATAACTCCTCCTGTACCCAATGCTCTGACCAATGAAGGCAAGCATACCAAACACCTCCTTCACCACCCAGTCTACCAGTTGTGCCACTTAGAAGGAACTGTGTACCTGCACCCCTCGGTCTCTCGTTTTGACAACACTCCCCAGGTCCCTACCATTAACTGTATAGTCCTACCTTGCTTTGTCTTACCAAAATGTAACACCTTGCATTTATCTAAATTAAGTTCCATCTGCCCCTCGTTTGTCCACTGATCCAGTTGATCAAGATCCTGTTGTACTCTTAGATAACCGTACTGTTGAAGATATTAATTTAGTCACACACTGGAGCTTTAGACTTCAAGGTAAAAAGGCTAACACTGACAAAAGGCCAGATCCATAGTCTCCACAGATTACAGAAATAGAGTAGTTTTTACACGGGAGGAGGTAACTTACAAACATGCGACCGAGAACATTACCACTTCCCATCAAGGCAGGCCATCTGTCATGATCTCACAACTTGTGGTTGCTGAGCCGTTACTGTTAAGCAGAAGTAACTTAAGCGCAAGGCAACATTGCACAACATGTTCTAACGTTTTCTGCAGCGTCTTGCAACAATTTGTCATGTATATCTTATACTCTCATTGTAATACAGCATGGAAACAGACCCTTCAGTCCAACTCGTCCAAGCTGACCGTGTTCCTAACTAAACTAGTCCCACTTGCTTGCATATGGCCCATAGCCCTTCAAACTTTTCCTATTCCTGTACGTATCCAACTGTCCCTAAAGCTTTCACCTTCTCTCTCCTCCTTTATGACACTCTTAAGGTGTGCCTCTTTGACAGGCTTTTAGTCACTTATCCTTATCTTTCTTTCCTCTCTTTATTTTCCATATCATGGGAGGTGGGCACTTGGTGCCCATTCCAAGCTGCCACCAAACTGAGTGGCTTGTTAGGTCATTTACTTGCATAAACCATCTGTAGTGCCAGACCAGGTAAGGATGGTAGATCATTTGACCTATTTTCCCATCATTCCATCCTCTAATTCTAAACTTTAGCTACATTGTCTCTTTATGCTTTAATTATTCTTCCACACTTCTTCACAATCCAATATACCACTAATTTTGGTTCATCTGCAAACTTGCTAACCATCCGTCCCATGTTCTTGTTCAAATCATTTGTGTAAATGAAGAACAGTAGTAGACCAAGCACTGATCTTTGCGGCATTCCACTAGTCATACGCCTCCAGTCTGAATAACGGTCCTCTACCACCACCCAGTGTCTCCTACCGTCAAATCAATTTTATATCCAGTTGGCTAGCTCTCCCTAGATGCCACGTAACTAAACTTACTAACCACTATACCATGTGGCCTTACTAAAATCCATGCAGACAACGTCTACCGCTTTGCCTTCATCCATCTTGTTGGCCACCTCTTCAAAAAACTCAAGTTAGTGAGACACGATTTCCCAAACACAAGGCTATTTTGACTGTGCCTAATCAGACCTTGCCTTTCCGAATGCACATAAATCTTGTCCCTCATAATATCTTCCAACAACTCCAACAGGAGCGGCATGGTGGCTCAGTGGTCAGCACTGCTGCCTCACAGCACCAGGGACCCGGGTTCCATTCCACCTTTGAGTGACCATCTGTGTGGAGTTTGCACATTCTCCCTATATCTGTGTGGGTTTCGTCTGGGTGCTCCAGTTTCATCCCACAGTCTAAAGATGTCTAAATTATGTGGATTGCCTATGCTAAATTGCCTCATAGTGACTAGGGATGTGTAGGTTAGATGTCAGAGATAATGGGAACTGCAGATGCTGGAGAATCCAAGATAATAAAATGTGAGGCTGGATGAACACAGCAGGCCAAGCAGCATCTCAGGAGCACAAAAGCTGACGTTTCGGGCCTAGACCCTTCATCAGAGATGGGGATGGGGTGAGGGTTCTGGAATAAATAGGGAGAGAGGGGGAGGCGGACTGAAGGCGGAGAGAAAAGAAGATAGGTGGAGAGAGTATAGGTGGGGAGGTAGGGAGGGGATAGGTCAGTCCAGGGAAGGCGGACAGGTCAAGGAGGTGGGATGAGGTTAGTAGGTAGATGGGGGTGCGGCTTGGGGTGGGAGGAAGGGATGGGTGAGAGGAAGAACAGGTTAGGGAGGCAGAGACAGGTTGGACTGGTTTTGGGATGCAGTGGGTGGAGGGGAAGAGCTGGGCTGGTTGTGTGGTGCAGTGGGGGGAGGGGACGAACTGGGCTGGTTTAGGGATGCGGTGGGGGAAGGGGAGATTTTGAAACTGGTGAAGTCCACATTGATACCATTAGGCTGCAGGGTTCCCAGGCGGAATATGAGTTGCTGTTACTGCAACCTTCGGGTGGCATCATTGTGGCACTGCAGGAGGCCCATGATGGAAAGTGTTCTGCAAAGCGGACCGCTTTGCAGAACACCTCCGCTCAGTTCGCAACAAACAACTGCACCTCCCAGTCGCAAACCATTTCCACTCCCCCTCCCATTCTTTAGATGACATGTCCATCATGGGCCTCCTGCCATTAACCCTGTATCCTGCATTCAAATTCGACCTTCCAAAATGAATCACTTCACACTTTTCTGGGTTGAATTCCATCTGCCACTTCTTTGTCCTGCTCTGCATCCCGTCAACATCCCGTTGCAACCTACAGCAGCCCTCCATACTATCCACAACTCCACCAACCTTTGTGTCATTGGCATCCTTACTAAGCTACCCTTCTACTTCCTCATCCAAGTCATTTGTAAAGATCAGAGGACCCAGAACAGATCCCTGCAGCATACTACTGGTCACCAAGCTCCAAGCAGGATACTTTCCATCTACTACCACCCTCTGTCTTCTATTGGGTAGCCAGTTTTGTATCCCATCAGCCACATTTCCCTGAATCCCATGCCTCCTTACTTTCTGAATGAGCCTACCATGTGGAACTTTATCGAATGCCTTGCTAAAATCCGTATACACTACATCCACTGCTCTACCTTCAACAATGTGTTTTGTCACATCCTCAAAGAATTCAGTAAGGCTTGTGAGACACAAGTAATGTGCGTCACAAGGAACTCACAAAGCAATGTTAACTATTTCTAATCAAACTGTGCTTTTCCAAACAATCATAAATACTATCTCCCAATATCCTCCCCAATAATTTGCCCACCACAGAAGTAAGACTGACTGGTCTGTAATTTCTAGGATAATCCCTATTCCCTTTCTTGAACAAGGGAATGACATTTGTCACTCTTCAAACTTCTGGCACTACTCCATTGGATAGTGAGGACACAATGATCATTGCCAAAGGGACAGCAATCTCTCCCCTCGCTTCCTGTAGAAACCTTGGGTATATCCCATCAGGCTCAGGGGACTTACCTATCCTCATGTTTTTCAAAATTTCTAGCACATCTTCCTTCCTAACATCAACTTGTTCGAGCATATCTGCCTGTTTCACGCGGTACTCACAAACCTCAAGGTCCCAATCACTGGTGAATACTGAAGCAAAGTATTCATTAAGGACCTCCCCTACCTCCTCCGACTCTGCACACAAGTTCCCTCCACTATCCCTACCCTCACTCTGGCCATCCTCTTGTTCCTCACATAAGTATAGAAAGCCTTGGGGTTTTCCTTGATCCGACCCGCCAAGGTTTTCTCATACCCCCTTCTAGCTCTCCTAAGTCCTTTCTTCAATTTCTTCCTGGCTGCCTTGTCGACTTCTCAAGCCCTCATTGATCTTTGCTTCCTCAACCTCAAGTAAACTTCCTTCCTCCTCTTGACTAGATGTTCCACATGTCTTGTCATCCAAGGTTCCTTCACCTTACCATCCTTTCCTTGCCTCAGTGAGACAAACCTATCCAGTGCGCGTTGCAAGTGCTCCCTAAACAACCTCCACGTTTCTGTCATGCATTTCCCAGAGAACATCTGATCCTAAGTTATGCTCCACAGTTCTTGCCTTATAGCATTGTAATTCCCCCTCCCCCAATTAAATACTTTCCCATACCGTCTGCTCCTCTCCCTCTCCATGACTATAGTAAAGGTCAGGGAGTTGTGATTGCCAACACCGAAATGCTGTCCTACCGAGAGATCCTGACACCTGGCCTGGTTCGTTGCCAAGCACCAAATCCATGTGGCCTCCCCTCTAGTCGGCCTATTTACACATTGAGTCAGAAATCCTTCCTGGACACACCTGACAAAATCTGCACCGTCCAAACTATTTGCACTTAGGAGCATCCAGTCTATATTAGGGAAGTTATAGTCGCCCATGACAATAACCCTATCACTTCCACACCTTTCCACAATCTGTCTCCCAAACTATTCCTTAGTGTCTCTGTTGCTATTGCGGGGGGGGGGGGGGCAATAGAAAACTCCCAATAAAGTGACTGCTCCTTTCCTGTTTCTGACTTCCACCCGTACTGACTCAGTGGAGAAACCCTCCTCCACAACCTCCCTTATATATGTGTATATGTACGACAAGGACAAATTCTAAAGGGAGATTCCATTGTCTATGGCTAACTGAAAATAAAATTAAGGAAAGCATCAAACCTAAGGGAAAACTATACACAACTGCACAAAGATGAGTGGCAAGTCAGATCACTGGACAGACTATAAAGAATGGGAGAGAATAACTAAAAGATTAATCAGGAAAAAGAAATTAGAATCTGAGGGGAAGCTGGCTAAAAATGTAAAACAGATCGCAGGAGTTTCTACAGGTATTTAAAGAAAAAACTATGTATATTTAGTTTTGGTCCTCCGGAGAGTGAGTGTGGGAAATTAGTAGCGCGCAACAAGGAAATTGTTTAAATTAACAAATAATTTGCTTCAAAATTAAAGTAAAATACTTTGGTTTTGGAAATCTGAAATAAAATCAAAATGCTGGAAAGACTCAGCAGGTCTGGTAGCACATTGAGGGAGAAACAGAATTAATGTCTCGATCTGGGATGATTCTTCTTCAGAACTTAGAAATATTTTGCTCTATCATCACTTTGGAGGATACAGAAACCATTTCAGAAATAACCGTGAATCAGGAGGTGAAAGGAGACAGGAATCTTTGAAATCACAATCAGGAGGGAAGTGGTACTAAGCAAACTGGTGGGGTTGCAGACTGACAAATCCTGATGGACTTCATCCTACCACCTCAAAAATGGTGGCTTATGGGATAGTAGATACTTTTTCACTCATTAAAGGGATGAGGACAACCAGCATTTATTGCCTATCCTGAGTTATCCATACAGCAGTTTAGAGTCAATCACATTGCTGTGGGTCTGGAGTCACATGTAGGCCAGACCAGGTAAGGATGGCAGTTTCCTTCCCTAAAGGGCATTAATGAACCAGATTGGTTTTTCCTGACAATCAGCTCACAGTCATCATTAGTCCTTTAATTCCAGATTTTTTTTGAATTCAAATTCCACCTTCCACCAAGGCAGGATTCGAACCCAGGTCCCCAGAATATTATCTGGATTGACAGTCCAGTGATAATACCACTAGGCTATTGCTATAGAGATGTAGTGCTAACACTGTGTGGAGCTGGAGGAACACAGCAGGCCAGGCAGCATCAGAGGAGGAGGATGTTTATATTTCAGGTCAGGCCTGCTGTGTTCCTTCAGCTCCACACTCTGTTATCTCTGACTGCCTTCAGCTCCACACTCTGTTATCTCTGACTGAAGCATCTGCGGTTCTTGCTATCTGTGAGTATATTTGTACTGTTAGTTTTCCAAAGTAAGATAGATTCTGGAAAGGTTTCAGTAGACTTGAAAGGTAGAAAATGTAACTGCTGTATTGAAGAAGGTGGGATAGCTTGATGTCTTTGCAGAGAATATGTTAGAATTGATCATTAAGGAGGTTATAGCTATCCATTTAGGAAAACTCAAGGTTTTCTTTGAGCATGATTCTGTGAAAGTGATATCATATTTAATAAATTTGTTGGACTTTTTTGAAGGAGTAACATATGTTGCGGATAAAGGAGAATCTGCAGATGTACTGTAGTTTGATTTCAAGTCTAATCTGGGTTACTGAGTTCAATTTCTCACAAGATCTGGAAAGATTTATAAGGGACCTAAGTGGTAATGTTTTCATGCAGAGGGTGGTGCATGTATGGAATGAGCTGCCAGAGGAATTTGTGGAGGCTGGTACAATTACAGCATTTAAAAAGCATCTTGATTGGTATATGAATAGGAAGAGTTTACAGGGATTTGGGCGAAATGCTGGCAAATGGGACTGGATTTATTTAAGCTATCTGGTTGGTATTGCTGAGCTGGTTTGAAGGATTTTCCATGCTGTATATCTCTATGACTCTCTGTGGATTACACAAAGAAATACATCAGATCAACTTTCAAATTTATTTTTACAAATGATCAAAGAAGTAATGCATATTTTGTGAATAATACAACTTAGACCTTCAGCTTATCATGTGGAATCACAAAGAATATTGGAATTGTGGCATCAAACTTTAAAGAGTATGATTTGAGCTTATTGTTAGGAATGTCCTAATGATGAGGATAATGGGCTTTCCTTGTTATTTGCTATTTGTGGTGCCTGTAATGAGTCCACAGGACACAGCACTTTTGAACTGGTGTGTGGACGTGAGACAAAAGGACCCTTAAAATTAAAGTAAAAATTATGAACCAAAGCCGAGATTACACACACAGTCTATGTTTCAAGTTTCAGAGATAAACTAAACCAAGTTTGTGAGTTGGCCAATTAGCATTTGAAAATTGCTCAACAAAATATGAAAACTAGACCAGATGTCAAAACCAAAGCCTGGAATCTTGATGATGGAGACAAGTTGTTAGAATTAATACCTGTCTTTGCAGTATCATTAGAAGTGAGGTTCACTGGACCTTATCATAGCAAAAATAAACTCAATGATGTGAATATTCCAGACAGGAAAAACTAACCAGTGAGAGTATTATGTTGTAGTTGGTTGGCTCGCCGAGCTGGTTCGTCATTTCACAGACATTTTGTTACCATGCTGGGTAACGAACATCTGCGAAACAACGAACCAGCTCAGCGAGCCAACCGACTACAACATCCACAACCCGAGCTACAGATCTACTCCAAAACCTTACAGTATTATGTTACTATTCAAAAGTTAAAATAACAAGAACAATAGTTAGAAAAATAACTGTATTTACCATGGGGAAATGAAATAAGGAATGATACAAAAATATCAGAACAAGTGCAGAATGAATCAGAAATTGAAAATTCTAACATCAACCCTCTGTTAATCAGACTGGGGGAAGCAATGGCCTAGTGGCGTTATTGCTAGACTGTTAATTTGGGGATTCAGGTAATGTTCTGGGGACTCAGGTTCAAATCCCATCATGGTAGAGGTGGAAATTCGAATTCAATAAAAAAAATCTGGAATTAAAAGTCTAATGATGAATCCATTGTTGGTAGTTGGAAAATCCCATTTGGTTCACTAATGCCCTTTAGGGAAGGAAACTGCTGTCCCTATTATCTGCTCTGGCGTACATGTGACTCCAGACACACAGCAATGTGGTTGACTCTTAACTGCCCTCTGGCCAATTAGGGATGGGCAATAAATGCTGCCTGGCCAGTGATGTCATCATCCCAAAAATTAATTTTTAAAAATTGAGTAATTCAGAGGTGCTTATAAAGTGATATGTAATATTGTACTCTCTTCCAGAAAACTGAAGTGATCGATGAAAGTTATTATAGACTCAAGAATAAATTTTGTGAATAGCCAAGAAAAATGTGATTATTTACACCTGATGTTCATGTCAGGGCTGCATTACCTATAAACAAACATCCCTACAGACTGAACCCAAAGATATTAGCTCAAATGAGGGAAGAAATTAAGTTCACGATGGACAATGGCATTACTGAACTGAACCATAGGAGCTGGATTTCAGCTATTGTGTTTGAGTGAAAATTGGATGTGTCACAAAGTTCATTGATTGATGATTGGTGCAAAGTCAATGTGGTTTTTAAAAAGGCAGATTCATATCTGATTTCACAATCGGAAAATTGAGAGGATTGGACAAGTTTTTTTTACAAAAATTGACTTGTTGAAAGGATATTGGCAAGTTCCATTGACTGATAAAGCCAATCAAATTCCAGTTTTTATACCAGATGAACTTGATCAATGTGAAGTGATTAAGTCACTTGGATAGTGCACTGGAAATGAGTCCCATTATCCCTAGAGTTGTCACAAAATGTAAAGATTTTATAAAGTGTACAGAGTCCCCAATTTACTTGACTTTCAGACTAAGATTGATTGAAAGTACAGTCTAGGTTACATTACTGAATGAGAACGATACTTATTACAAGTAATTTGACTCTAGCGACAGATAAACAGTTATAAACTGTTGGCACATAACATAACTAATTCAAAACTAATTCCCTTACAAACTCCCACTTACACACACAGACAGATACGCAGGCAGGGTAAAATAGGTTATGTGCAAAGGAGAAACACAAGAAAGACAGTTCAGTCATCTTTATCCCTATGTACTGTTGTTGAGATAACCTTATTACTCGTGTGCTGCAGGCCAGCCATTGCATCAGTTATCTTTCTCCAGATGCTTCCACTGGTTGATAAGACACACAAGATGGCTGGCTCCTTTATAATTGCTGATTTTTTGGTTGAAAGTCACAGCCTACAGCTTTACAGAGTTTTGACTACAGAGAACAGAGACCATGCCTGAGCGAGGGAAGAGCTGGTCTCTCTGTAACATGTTCCCAGCTCCAAGCTGCTCAGTAATCTGAGTATCAATCAGGCAGGCAGCAAAAACATCACTGTCATTGATAACTGTTCACGAGTCCATAGACTTGTCAAATTGTTGATGCCATCAAGAGCTGTGTGTGCACACCCCTGAGCTCAAGTTGTCTGCAACATAAATTTCTGTTACTGCTTGTTTTCATAACGCCTGAAATTGCTGTCAGATTACTTGCCTTTCAGAACACAGAGCCACCCCTTCAAACACTGTGCTAAGAACTGCTGTTTCTGAAGTCCACAGTTTACAAAAAGCACAAAATAAAGTAACGCAGACCTCACAACAGTCATGATAATCAAGTGTGAAGCTGGATGAACACAGCAGGCCAAGCAGTATCTCAGGAGCACAAAAGCTGATGTTTCGGGCCTAGACCCTTCATCAGAGAGGGGGATGGGGAGAGGGAACTGGAATAAATAGGGAGAGAGGGGGAGGCGGACCGAAGATGGAGAGTAAAGACTGACCTATCCCCTCCCTACCTCTCCACCTATCTTCTTTTCTCTCCATCTTCGGTCCGCCTTCCCCTCTCTCCCTATTTATTCCAGAACCCTCTCCCCATCCCCGTCTCTGATGAAGGGTCTGGGCCCGAAACGTCAGCTTTTGTGCTCCTGAGATGCTGCTTGGCCTGCTGTGTTCATCCAGCCTCACATTTTATTATCTTGGATTCTCCAGCATCTGCAGTTCCCATTACCTTTGATCACAATTTTAACCTCAAAACAGTCATGCTGTCTTTTGCAACTTTTTTCTAATTAACAAACAAAGTCTTAGAGGATTTTACACAATTGCGATTTGGCAATTTGGCTGTGCTCAACCAAACTTGGGAAGAACAGTTACAATAACTACAACAACTCTTTGCTCGACGAGAAGGTGCCCATTTGGTAAAAAAGCTGGGGAAAAGTGAATTGAAAAAAGTGAAAAAAACGAGCCACACTGCAGGGCATGATCAAGCAGCACTGAGAAAAGAAAGGCAGGGCTGTCCTGGAGTGTCCCGTGTGTAAGACAGACTGCAAAATTCTGTGACATTGAGTCATTCAGCACAGAAGCAGACCCTTTGACCCAACCAGTCCATGCCAAACATAATCCTAAACTAAACCAAGCCCACCTGCCTGCTCCTGGCGCATATCCCTCCAATCATTTCCCATTCACAAACTTATCCAGATGTCCTTTAAACATTGTAATTGCACTCACATCCATCGCTTCCTCAGGAATTACATTCCACACACGAATAATTTGCCTCTTAGGTCTTTTTTAAAATCCCTCTCCTGTCACCCAAAAAATGTGCCCAGCAAACTTGAAATCCATAATCCAACAGAAAAGACAACTAATGCTAACTCTATCAATCCCTCACATTATTTTATAAACTTCTATCAGGTCGCCAATTAACACCCTGTGTTCCAGTGGAAAATGTCCCAGACTGTCCGGCTTTTCTGAATAACTCAAACCCGCCAAACACAGCAACACCCTGCTAAATCTCTTCTAAACCCCGTCCAGTTGATAAAAACCTTCCTCCAACTGGGTGACCAGAACTGGACAAAGTATTCCAGAGTACTGGCATGGATTGATGATATCAAATGTTTATTAGAATATCAGGAGTGAAGTGGTTCCTTTGAGAAATGCATCCAAGAGAAGCAAGAAATTCGGGTAGACAAAAGAATGTCAAAGAATCAGAGCTGAGGGACTGGGCACTGTCGGAGGGTCAGTGCTGAGGGAGCGCCGCACTGTCGGAGGATCAGTGCTGAGGGAGTGGGCACTGTCGGAGGGTCAGTGCTGAGGGAGTGGGCACTGTCGGAGGGTCAGTGCTGAGGGAGTGGGCATTGTCGGAGGGTCAGTGCTGAGGGAGTGGGCACTGTCGGAGGGTCAGTGCTGAGGGAACGCCGCACTGTCGGAGAGTCAGTGCTGAGGGAGCGCCGCACTGTCGGAGCATCATGCTGAGGGAGCACCACACTGTCGGACGGTCAGTGCTGAGGGAGTGGGCACTGTCGGAGAGTCAGTGCTGAGGGAGCGCCGCACTGTCAGAGGGTCAGTGCTGAGGGAGTGGGCACTGTCGGAGGGTCAGGGCTGAGGGAGCGACACACTGTTGGAGGGTCAGTGCTGAGGGAGTGGGCACTGTCGGAGGGTCAGTGCTGAGGGAGCGGGCACTGTCACGGTGTCAGTGCTGAGGGAGCAGGTACTGTCGGAGGGTTAGTGCTGAGGGAGTGGGCACTATCGGAGGATCAGTGCTGAGGGAGTGGGCACTGTCACGGTGTCAGTGCTGAGGGAGCAGGTACTGTCGGAGGGTTAGTGCTGAGGGAGTGGGCACTATCGGAGGATCAGTGCTGAGGGAGTGGGCACTGTCGGAGGGTCAGTGCTGAGGGAGCGGGCACTGTCGCGGTGTCAGTGCTGAGGGAGCAGGCACTGTCGGAGGGTTAGTGCTGAGGGAGTGGGCACTGTCGGACGGTCAGTGCTGAGGGAGCGCCGCACTGTCGGAGGGTCAGTGCTGAGGGAGTGGGCACTGTCGGACGGTCAGCGCTGAGGGAGTGGGCACAGTTGGAGGGTCAGTGCTGAGGGAGCACCGCACTGTCGGTGGGTCAGGGCTGAGGGAGCGCCTCAGCATTGGAATGTCAGCACAGGCGGAATGCTCCAGTGCTGGAGGGTTGCTGCTGAAAGAACATTCACTGTTGGAAGTTCAGTTCTGAGGGAGCACTGCAGTTTCAAAGGTGCCATTTTTTTGGATGAAATGTTGAACTCTGACCTTGCCTCCTGTCTCTGTTGGGCTTACAGATCTGATACAAATCATTCAAAGAAATCCAGGGATGTTTGCTTAGTTTTGTGGGCAACACTGAACTATCAATTGATCGTACATTTTTAACAAAATCAGGTCAGGATCATACCGCTGATTGTAGGATGACAAAACTAAATTACAGTCACTTGCATTCACCCTTAAATACTCACATATCAATGTGGACTGCAGTTAAATATTGGCCCGAATCCAGAGTGGACTCCCCATTACTTCTTCAAAATCACTGAGAGGCCAGATGAGAACTGGATTTGACACTTCATTGAAGAGACATAGCTATTGCACATCATATTTCAACAAGTATTCCATTTTCAGATTGCAATTCTGAACAGTAATTCTGAACGTTATTGAAATAATGGAATTAGCTCCAGCAGCACTTGGGGCATCATTCTAGTGTAGTGCACATCACAGCCACATGATGGTGCTGTAATACAAAGGAGGCTTGTTTGGCGCAGGAACACTGGCAGAAACCTAATGGGCCGAATGCACTCCTCTACTAACTCAGAAAGTAACAAAGTATTTGAGAGAGTCGTGTTGAGAGAGTCCCTGTGGGTGTGGTCTTAGCTGTACTCTGTAGAATTGCAGCGAGACATCCTTGTTCCTGTACTTGAATACCCTCGCTATTGCTTCTCTTCCTCACCCACAACTCTCTCATCACTCAGCCCCTCGTCCATTCTCTGTTGTGTTCCATCCTTACCTACTGCCCTTACCCCCAATTGCTTTTTCCTCGCCCTCCACTCTCCCCCACCCCTTTCAACTTTCTCCTTCCTCCCCTACTGCCCTAACCACTCTGAACCTGTCTCCTCACCTCTCACACAGCACTGCTCTCTCTCCCCCACATTCCCGACCCTTGTCCATCCCTATTGCCACTGACTGACTCTCTCCTTCTCCCTGGTTCCACTGTGCCTCCACTCCTTCTCCCATTTCTCCTGCCCATCTTTCCCCCCATGCTCACAATCCACCCACTCACCCGTTTTCTCCTGTTCACTCCTTCAGTTTGAATCTGAATTTTCTTCCTGTTAATTAACAAGGAGGGATAAATGCCCAGAAATATCGAGGGACAATATTAAATAGAAATGAGAATTTTCCAGCAGAGTGGAGCAGTCACAGCAGCATATTTATCTCGCAGCAGTGCGCAGTGTGGGAGGAGATGATAAATGGTGTTGTTTTTCCATTTTGATTTAATTTAAAAGTAGTCTCTATTTCACAGCGCCATGAATGTAAGTAAATATTTTAACACAAGGGAAAAATTAGATTGGTACAAGGGCGTCCTCCAACTGCCACTCAGCATCTACATGTCTGCCTATGCCCATTGTCTGAAAGTTTGAGAATTATTTATCCCCAAATCTTCCCTCCCTGTCTCTGGGAAGTGTTTAAGGATTCCACAAACTGAAATGTATCTAAAAACTCTGCTGCATACACTTTAACTCTCACTACATTCTGTCTGTCTATTACCCCTCAAATTGTTCACACTGATTCCCAAACCGGCTAGATCTCAATTCTAAAATTCTTACCCTTTCTTAGAGATTACTCATTATTCTCACCTCTCCCTATCTTTGTAATCTCCTCCACTCCCAAAACCCTCTTGGATCCCTGCGCACTGCCAAATCTACCCTCATAAACACTTCTGACTTAATGTTTCCACCACTTGTCTTGCCTTGGCCTCAAACTGTAGAATACCCTCTGCCTCTCTCTCCCATCCTTTGCAATATTTCTTAAAACGTCCATTTTTGACTAAGCTTTGTGCAGTTGCCACCTGATGTCCCTTTATGTAGCGAGGGGGGTTTTAATTTGTTTCATAATGCTCCTGTCAAACAGATTGAAATACAGAACGTAGAACAATACAGGCAGAACAGGCCCTTTGGCCCTCGCTGTTGCGCCGACCTGTGAACTAATCTAAGCCCATCTCCCTACACCATCCCATCATTATCCATCTGCTTATCCAAGGACTGTTTAAATGCCCCGAATGTGGTTGAGTTAACTACATTGGCAGGCAGGGCATTCCAAGCCCTTACCATTCTCTGATCCCCTCTTTAGCCGCCTTCTCTCCGATGAGAACAGACCCAAGTCCCTCAGCCTTTCTTCATAAGACCTTTGCTCCAGACCAGGCAACATCCTGGTAAATCTCCTCTGCACCTTTTCCAATGCTTCCACATCCTTCCTGTAATGGGGCAACCAGAACTGCACGCAATATTCCAAATGAGGCCGCACTAGCATTTTGTACAGTTGCAGCATGACATCACAGCTCCGGAACTCAATTCCGCTACCAATAAACCCTAACACACCATAAGCCTTCTTAACAGCACTATCAACCTGGGTGGCAACTTTCAGGGATCTATGTACATGGACACCAAGATCCCTTTGCACATCCACACTACCAAGAATCTTTCCATTGACCCAGTATTCTGCCTTCCTATTATTCTTCCCAAAGTGAATCACCTCAAGTTTATCCGCATTGAACTCCATTTGCCACCTTTCAGCCCAATTCTGCAGTTTATCCAAGTGTCCCTGCAACGTTCTTCCACACTGTCCAGCACTCCACTGGCTTTAGTATCATCTGCAAATTTACTAACCCATCCACCTATGCCTGCGTCCAAGTCATTTATGAAAATGACATAGAGCAGTGGTCCCAAAACAGATCCTTGAGGCACACCATTAATAACTGGACTCCAGGCTGAATATTTTCCATCAACCACTACTCATTGCCTTCTTACAGAAAGGCAGTTTCTAATCCAAACTGCTAAATCTCCCTCAATCCCGTGCCTCTGTATTTTCTCCAATAGCCTACCATGTGGAACCTTATCAAAGGCTTTACTGAGGTCCATGTACACCACGTCAACTGCCCTTCCCTCATCCACATGCTTGATCACCTTCTCAAAACACTCAATGAGGTTTGTGAGACACGACCTGCCCTTGACAAATCCATGTTGACTATCTCCAATCAAATTGTTGCTTGCTAGATGATTATAAATCCTATCTCTTATAATCCTTTCCAAAACTTTTCCTACAACAGACGTAAGGTTCACAGGTCTATAATTACCTGGGTCAACCCTATTGGCCGCTTGAACAAGGGCACAACATTTGCAATCCTCCAGTCCTCTGGTACTAAACCTGTAGACAATGAGGACTCAAAGATCAAGGCCAAAGGCTCTGCCACCTCCTCCCTAGCTTCCCAGAGAATCCTTGGAAAAATCCCATCTGGCCCAGGGGATTTATCTACCTTCACACCTTCTAGAATTGATAACACCTCCTACTTACTACCTCAGTCCTTTCAATTCTAGAAGGCTGTAACTCAGTCTTCTCCTCTACAATATTCTCCTTTTCCTGAGTGAAGACAGATGAGAAATATTTGTTTAGCACCTCTCCGATCTCCACAGGGTCCACACACAACTTCCCACTTCTGTCTTTGACTGGCCCTATTCCTACCCTAGTCATCCTCCTATTCCTCACATGCCTATAGAAAGCTTTAGGGTTCTCCTTTATTCTACCTGTTAATGTCTGCTCATGTCCCCTCCTTGCTCTTCTGAACTCGCTCTTTAAATCCTTCCTAGCTAATTTGTAACTCTCCATCACCTCATCTGAACCATCTCGTCTCATCGTCACATAAGCCTCCCTCATCTGCTGAACAAGAGATACAATTTCATTATATTAAAGACGTCGTAATAATTGTTGTACAAATGAAGTTGTCATCCCTGTTGCCTGGTCCGACTCAATTTAATGAGGCAAAACATCATGATTTTTGTAACTGCCCTCTTGACACCCCAAGCCCATCCATCATCAAAAGGCACAAATCAGGAATGTGATGGAATATTTCCTATTTGCCTGGATGGTGCAGCTCCAAGAACACTCAAGAAGCTTGTCACTAGCCTGGACTGCACCCCAAAGTTCTGAAGGAGATAGCTCAGGAGATTGTGAAGACATTGGAGATGATTTTTCAGGAATCACTGGAGTCAGGGAGGGTCCCAGAGGACTGGCATGTGTAGAGGATTGGCTGACAGGCAGAAGGCAGAGAGTAGGGACAAACGGTTCTGAAGAAGGGTTACTGGACCCAAAATGTTAACTCTGATTTCTCATCACAGATGGTGCCAGACCTGCTGAGATTTTCTAACAAGTTCAGGTTTTGTTTGAGGAGGGATAAAGAGATGGCAGCTGGAGACTAGTGGAGGGGTCCATGTTGGGAGCACAGCTGTCCACGTTATACATTAGTGATCTGGATGAAGGAACTGAGAACATTGTTGCTAAGTTTGCTGATGACACAATGACAGGTAGAGGGACAGGGTAGTGTTGAGGAAGTGGGGAGGCCACAGAACAACTTGGGTGGGCTGGAAGATTGGGCCAAGAAGTGGCACATGAATACAATGTGGGAAAGTGTGAGGTTATGCACTTTGGAAGGCAGTTTAGAGGCACAGGAAGAGGCGTAGACTATTTTCTAAATGGGGAAACTTCAGAAATCTGAAATAGAAAGATTTGGGAGTCCTGGTTCAGGATGCTCTTAATTCTTAATCCTCTGAATTCTCTCATCCACTCCCTCCACCACCCGTGCTCAGAAGCGTAAGTGTGTACTATCTACGTGATTCACTTCAGAATGTCACCAAAGTCCTTAGACTTTCCAAACCCACAAGCACTTCCACCTGGAAGGACAAGGGGCAGCAGATACATGAGAACACCACCCCTTGCAAGTTCCCCTCCAGGCCACTCACCATCCTGACTTGGAAATATATCACCGTTCCTTCACTGTCGCTGGGTCAAAATCCTGGAATTCCCGCCCTAAGGACCTTGTGGGTCAACCCACAGCACACGGACAGCGGCGGTTCAAGAAGGCAGCTCACCCCCACCTTCCCAAGGGGCAACTGGGGACGGGGAATAAATGCTGGATGAGCAGTGAAAATGAATTTAAAAAAGAACAAAAAGAGAAGTTGCTGGAAAAGCTCAGAAGGCCTGGCAGCATCTGTGAAGAAAAATCAGAGTTATTAGCACTGAAGAAGGGTCACCAAACCCAAAACGTTGGCTCTGATGTTTTCTTCACAGATGCTGCCAGACCTGTTGAGTTTTTCCAGCAACTTCTGTTTTTGTTCCTGATTTACAGCGGCCGCAGTTCCCCCGGATTTTAATGAATAAAAAGTATTTGGCTCCGAAGTGGGCAGAGAAGCTAGTTTAGACAAACTGGGCGTCTCCCCAATGTGCACATCCCAAAAGCTGCTGTTCGACCTTATCACTCATTGTGGGATCTTGCTGTGTGCTAGTGTGTTGTCGCGGTTAGATCGGTTATTGCTGCTCAGCACACCCAGTGGCACTGGAACACGCTGAGGGCCGGGAAGGGCGCCACACGAATGCAAGTTTGCCCCGGGAAAGGGGTGCTCGTTGCTGACTGATGGGGTGGGGACTCCGTCCCCGGGAGGAAGGTTACAAACTCCGCCCCAGCACACGGGTATCGGCTTCGTGCCGGGGTTCTTGTTGTGAATTTCAGTCGCTGCCGAAAGCGGGAGGCGCTTTGAAGTCTGCCCGATCGCAGCCCGGGGAGCGCACGTCCACTCTCAGTCAGCCCGACAGCCGATTAGAATCGGTTCCCCCGAGGGTGAGGCTCCGCTTTGTGCGGCGGCAGGTCGCTGGGGACTCACCCCCCACCCCCCCCCCCCCCACAGCCCCAACCCCAACCCCAACCCCCGCCGCTTTGGGTTTGTTCCATTGATTCTCGTTTCCGATTCTAATCGATGCGATTTTTCCGGCTGGGGCCAGGGGCGGTCTCTGCCCCCGATCCTGATGCACTCTCCGAGCATTACCGCCCCCCCCCCCCCCACCCCCACCACGTCCCACCACGTCCCCACCACCAGCACCAACCCCTGCCGCATCGATTCTAATCGATACTCCGCCTAGTCCATCGGAATGTCTCTAAGAACCGCAAACTGATCAGCATTCCCACCGGGAAACTTGGATTCACCGACAGCACGCTGCTTCCATTAGTTTGACTTGTCAGCCCGATTCTAATCGATTCCGATCGATATCTGGGGAGCCGGCGAGTTCCCAAGTGATGGTGCGAGATGCCGCTCTCCAATCGGCAGGGATCTGGCTCGATCTTGCGCTCGGGAATGCTGCTCTGAAGTTTGCGGGCGCGCTGGCAGTTCGGCCATGGGAGGCAGGCAGAGCAAAGGGAGGCAGTTTGTAGAGGAGGCGGAGGGTGTCCCTCAGAGCTGCAGGAAGAAACCCCCAGGTCGGGACAGAGGAGACTTCCTCCGGGGCTTGGTGCTGAAGTCCGGGGAGAAGTGCACCAGGAGCCCGGGGGCTCCCCCCTACCAGAGGCGGATTGCTATGATTCAGGACATGGCGGCCCTGGCCAAGCAAGGCCGGCAGGAGGAGGCCTCGAACCTACTGAGGACCTTGCGGCAGGTGAGTGCCCTTTCATTCTCCCTCTCTCGGGGTACATATGGCTGCCAAGGGCTGGAACCTATCCTCCCTCCCCTTCCTAATCCTCCATCCACTTCCCAATCCTCCATCCCCTTCCCAATCCTCCCTCCCCTTCCCAATCCTCTCTCCCCTTTCCAATCCTCCATCCACTTCCCAGTCCTCCATCCACATCTCAATCCTCCCTCCCCTTCCCAATCCTCCATCCACTTCCCAATCCTCCCTCCCCTTCCCTATCCTCTCTCCCCTTCCCTATCCTCCATCCACTTCCCAATCCTCCATCCACATCTCAATCCTCCCTCCCCTTCCCAATCCTCCATCCACTTCCCAATCCTCCCTCCCCTTCCCTATCCTCTCTCCCCTTCCCTATCCTCCCTCCCCTTCCCAATCCTGTCTCCCCTTTTCAATCCTCCATCCACTTCCCAATCCTCCATCCACATCTCAATCCTCCCTCCCCTTCCCAATCCTCCATCCACTTCCCAATCCTCCCTCTCCTTCTCTGTCCTCTCTCCCCTTCCCAATCCTCCCTCCCCTACTCCTCCCGCCCTCTCCCCTTCTTTTCCCCCTTGACCATTCAATCCCTCTCCAGCTCATCCTCCTCCCCTCCCCTCCCTACCCTGTTCTCCACCCCCCACCCCACCCTGCCTCGGCCCCTACCCCCCTGCCCCGTCTATTCCAGCCACTGGAGTCACCTCCACTCGCTCCTCAGTGCCTCCATGCTCTTCCTCCCTCATTCCCTTGTGTAATTCCATTTTGCTGAAACCTCCCTGACGGTGTGGGGGTGAATGCCCGCAAGGTGGGGGTCAGTGTGTGTTTGGCCGGGTGGCAAGATCTTACAGAGACAGTGAAGAGAATGTGTAAACTGCCTCTCCAAATGGTAACGATTGGTCCTTGCTGTGTGCTGCACCCTCACTGGGTCAGCGAATGAACCCCTGACATGGCTTTGTCACCTCTTCATTCACACATTTTCTCCATCCAAAGTCCATTTTGATAAAACAGATGACGAGGAATGAGAAGATCGCACACTGGCTGAGAACAGACAGATCATAATGTTGTAAGGCTACAGAAGCTGTGTGTCTGAAAATTAACTTTTAAGCCTACCCCCACACTCCCAGCCCCTTCTAATTCATTCACCTCCTCAAAGGTCAACCTGACCAGTCCTCCCTTATCCCACTCAGGCTTCTGTTTCCCATGTGAGAGGCTGATCAATCTGTGGGGTGTTCAACTTTCACAGCCAAGGGCCGTTTCATGTTCAGCTTGTGCCACACCACCCTACCACATATACTTACGACTTCCAGCAGGGCTCTGCTCGAATGGAAACCTGATCAGGATCCCTTCACTCATTCTTCCCTTAGCCCAGGGGAACTGAAGCTAATTTTAGGGACCTATAGGCTTAGGTCAGCAACTGCGAATGGATTCATCAGATCATGGCCCCATATAACTGAAGAACAACTAGAGCTTTACATATTCTGCTGCAGCAATGTGGGACTAATTGGAAAGCTGTTTTGAAAAGCCAGCATAGATATGAAGGGCTGAATGGCCACCTCCCTTTTTTTAATGATTGAAACTTCCCAGCATTTCCAAAAACAAAGTGTGAAAATACTCGTGATGTTCTTTAACTTTCTATATCTGTGTTAATGTGCATGTTTATCTTGTACAGTAACTACAGAAATAGACTGGGATGGATTAATGAATAAGGAATTAATGATCAATAATGAATCAACGGTTAAAGATTGGGCGTAGTGCTGAATCCTCACCAGAGGTGCATCAGCTAACCAAGCAGACAATAATTCCAATACTTTGATGCTTGGTGCCATGTCCCTGTCACAGTGGGCTTTAGCAATCATTGTTGAGCACCAAGTCATGCTCTGCTTTCTTTTAAAAGCTCCCTTGAATGGAGAGGAACGTAAAACACACAGAGTTTAATAGTTCCACTGAATGTTTGCTGGGCTTAAAAGTTAATTTTCAGGCACACAGCTTCTGTAGCCTTACAACATTATGATCTGTCTGTTCTCAGCCAGTGTGCGATCTTCTCATTCCTCGTCAGAACTTTCAATTCAGCTCGGATTTGTGCTGTTTGATTTTGACTTCTTTTTCTGGGTGAGATGGTGTCCTTTATATTTGGACGCTTGCAGTCACTTGATAGATGCAGACCCAGGAATGAATAACCCAAACAATGCTCCTGTGTGCTGTAACTATGAGGGGCCATATGGCCATTCCTCAGTTCTTTAAGCTGCTCCTCTTCAGTCTTTTGGTCCAGAGACACTTGAACTATGGGTTTCAATAGAATGAGCTCGAGGAAGACATCCTCATCAATTTTCATAAATAAAACTGGACATACAGCTTCAAATAGCTGTTCAACTATGAAGGCCATCAAGTTTCAATTCAATCCAGTCCTTGTTCAGTTTCCAGCTGAGGCCGTTGATAGTGATTGTGGTAATAGCCCTGACTGGTTAACCTTCTCCATTTCAGCTCCAGGAGCCACTCACAGTGTGCCAGTTGAAATCAGTTAACAACACAGTTCAGGGATTATAGTGTACCAGGGATTGTCCCAACCACAGGTCAATGTTAAACCAGCAGGAGCTGCTGAGGGGAGCCATTGCTTTGACCCTTTGACTAATTTAAATATGGTGTCATTCTTCTATTTAATTCGGTTTGTGATCCATATTTTTCATTCTCACTGTCTAAAGCTCTTGATTCATTTTGCCACACAAGATACTTGGGCACAATATCCATGCTGGTGGAATGCTGACAGAGGTGCAGAGACATCCTCAGCTTGTGAATTCACTTCAGAAATGTACTTCCTTAACTGTAGAAAATGTGTTTGGGGAGCCCACAACAAAGTTGAGATAATCACTGATAAATCCAATTGGGAATTCAGGAGAAGATAATAAAGTGTGAAGCTGGATGAACACAGCAGGCCAAGCAGCATCTCAGGAGCACAAAAGCTGACGTTTCAGACCTAGACCCTTCATCAGAGAGGGGGATGGGGTGAGGGTTCTGGAATAAATAGGGAGAGAGGGGGAGGCGGACCGAAGATGGAGAGAAAAGAAGATAGGTGGAGAGAAGAGTATAGGTGGGGAGGTAGGGAGGGGCTAGGTCAGTCTAGGGAAGACAGACAGGTCAAGGAGTTGGGATGAGGTTAGTAGGTAGGAAATTGAGGTGCAGCTTGAGGTGGAAGGAGGGGATGGATGAGAGGAAGAACAGGTTATGGAGGCAGAGACAGGCTGGGCTGGTTTTGGGATGCAGTTGGGGGAGGGGATGAGCTGGGCTGGTTGTGTGATGCAGCGGGGGGAGGGGACGAACTGGGCTGGTTTTGGGATGCGGTGGGGGAAGGGGAGATTTTGAAGCTTGTGAAGTCCACATTGATACCATTGGGCTGCAGGGTTTCCAAGCGGAATATGAGTCAATATGAGTTCGGGTGGCATCATTGTGGCACTGCACGAGGCCCATGATGGACATGTCATCTAAAGAATGGGAGGGGAGTTAAAATGGTTCGCAACTGGGAGGTGCAGTTGTTTATTGCGAACCGAGCGGAGGTATTCTGCAAAGCGGTCCCCAAGCCTCCGTTTGGTTTCCCCAATGTGGAGGAAGCCACACCGGGTACAATGGATACAGTATACCACATTGGCAGACGTGCAGGTGAACATCTGCTTAATATGGAAAGTCATCTTGGGGCCTGGGATGGGGGTGAGGGAGGAGGTGTCGGGGCAAGTGTAGCACTTCCTGTGGTTGCAGGGGAAGGTGCCGGGTGTGGTGGGGTTGGAGGGGAGTGTGGAGCAGACAAGGGAGTCGCGGAGAATGTGGTCTCTCCGGAAAGCAGACAAGGGTGGGGATGGAAAAATAGTTTGGGTGGTGGGGTCGGATTGTAGATGGCGGAAGTGTCGGAGGATGATGCGTTGTATCCGGAGGTTGTTGGGGTGGTATGTGAGAATGAGGGGGATCCTCTTTGGGCGACTGTGGCAGGGACGGGATGTGAGGGATGTGTTGCGGGAAATGCGGGAGATGTGGTCAAGGGCGTTCTCGACCACTGTGGGGGGTAAGTTGCGGTCCTTGAAGAACGTGGACATCTGGGATGTGCGGGAGTGGAATGCCTCATCCTGGGAGCAGATGCGGCGGAGGCGGAGGAATTGGGAATAGGGGATGGAATTTTTGCAGGAGGTTGGGTGGGAGGAGGTGTATTCTAGGTAGCTGTGGGAGTTGTTGGGCTTGAAATGGACATCAGTTACAAGCTGGTTGCCTGAGATGGAGACTGAGAGGTCCAGGAAGGTGAGGGATGTGTTGGAGATGGCCCAGGTGAACTTGAGGTTGGGGGGAAGGTGTTGGTGAAGTTCTCACACACCACCCCACCAACCTCCGGATATAACGCATCATCCTCCGACACTTCCGCCATCTACAATCCGACCCAACCACCCAAGACATTTTTCCATCCCCACCCTTGTCTGCCTTCCGGAGAGACCACTCTCTCCATGACTCCCTTGTTTGCTCCACACTGCCCTCCAACCCCACCACACCCGGCACCTTGCCCTGCAACCGCAGGAAATGCTACACTTGCCCCCACAACACCTCCCTCACCCCCATCCCAGGCCCCAAGATGACTTACCATATTAAGCAGATGTTCACCTGCACATCTGCCAATTGTATCCATTGTACCCGGTGTGGCTTCCTCTACATTGGGGAAACCAAGCGGAGGCTTGGGGACCGCTTTGCAGAATGCCTCCGCTCGGTTCGCAATAAACAACTGCACCTCCCAGTCGCGAACCATTTTAACTCCCCTCCCATTCTTGAGATGACATGTCCATCATGGGCCTCCTGCAGTGTCACAATGATGCCACCTGAAGGTTGCAGGAACAGCAACTCATATTCCGCTTGGGAACCCTGCAGCCCAATGGTATCAATGTGGACTTCACCAATTTCAAAATCTCCCCTTCCCCCACCGCATCCCAAAACCAGCCCAGTTCGTCCCCTCCCCCCACTGCATCACACAACCAGCCCAGCTCAGCCCCTCCCCCAACTGCATCCCAAAACCAGTCCAGCCTGTCTCTGCCTCCCTAACCTGTTCTTCCTCTCATCCATCCCTTCCTTCCACCTCAAGCTGCACCTCAATTTCCTACCTACTAACCTCATCCCACCTCCTTGACCTGTCCGTCTTCCCTAGACTGACCTAGCCCCTCCCTACCTCCCCACCTATACTCTTCTCACCACCTATCTTCTTTTCTCTCCATCTTCGGTCCACCTCCCCCTCTCTCCCTATTTATTCCAGAACCCTCACCCCATCCCCCTCTCTGATGAAGGGTCTAGGCCCGAAACATCAGCTTTTGTGCTCCTGAGATGCTGCTTGGCCTGCTGTGTTCATGCAGCTTCACACTTTATTATCTTGGATTCTCCAGCATCTGCAGTTCCCATTATCTCTGAGGAATTCAGAAGAAACCTCTTCCCCCAGCAAGCAGGGACAGGATGGAGCAGTCTCCCGCAGGGATTTGTTGAGGTAAACTGATACATTCAAGAGGAAGCTGGATAAACACAAGGGAGAAGGGACATGAGGGAGATGGTGAGAGGGTGATATGGAAATGTAGGAGAAGGTTTGTGTTGAGCAGAAACATAGGCCAGGACTCATTGGTCTCAATCTGTGCTGTACATTCTGTAATATATCACTAGAATGAGGCTCATGACAACGGATGGTTGATAAAATCTTAGAAAAACTTGGCTTAAGGAGAGTTGTGGTAAATGGTTATTTTTCAGTGGGTGTTTGATGTCTCACAGTTAGTATGAGGTAGACCTTTAAGAGACATGTTCATGGTGTCATCATTATATACCACAGCATGTTACCTGAGGGCTTGAAACTCCATCTTAACTGAAGCCGCTTGAAGCATGACATGCTAATGAAAGTGTGCTACTGTTTTAACTAAAAAGCCTAGTATTAGCCCAGACACTGAAATGTCTGTGACTGTAATATATGCATGTAGCAGCAGCTAAAATAAACTGTATTACCCCCACCTAGTTTTTACATTACAGGAGTTAACGCATGCATCGCCACATCATAGGCAAAGGCCAAACTATGGTGGCATTTCAGGGTTTTCCAAGGGTCAGGGTTAAGAGCAGTGCTTTTCCGAATTATACGTAGAGTCTTGGATATTGGAATATATTGGAAATCTTTCTAAGCTTGTTAGTGATACCAAACTGGGAGAACTGGTAACCGTGTATGTAATTCAATCAAATAAAGCAGACCAGTGAGGACAGGAGAGGAGTGATCGTGTTACTGGGCCAGTAAATCCATTAGGCCAGACAAATGCACCAGAGACACAAGTTCAAATTCCTCAACAACAGCTGGGAGATTTTAATTTCAATCATTTAATTAATCTGAAATAAAATGCTAATTCCATTCATAATCACAAAACAGCTAGACTGTTGCAAAAACCCATCTGGATCACCAATGCCTTTCAGGGGGAGAGAATCTGGTATCCTACCTGTGAGTCCAGACCCACAGCATTGCAGTTGACTCTTCTACAGACACAAAAGTATATTACTGTGGATATTGGAAATGAGAAGCAAAAACAGAAAGTGCTGGAGAAACTCAGCAGGTCTGGCATCATCTGTAGAGAGAGAGAGAAAAGGTTTAACATTTCAAGTCCAAGTAAAGTCCTACATATGATACTGGAATTGAAATACTAGCTCTTTACGTCCATAGATGCTGTCAGACACACTGAGTTTCTCCACAATGCTCGTGACTGACTCCTAACTGCTCTCTGAAATAGCAGAGCAAAGCAAGGAGTGGTTCAGGAAAGTTGTTCACTATTATCTTCCTATGGGATAAAGGCTGCCCTCCCCAGCAACTCTCTCATCACAAGACCATATTAAAAAGAAAATGGATTTCCACTTGCCTGTCTGTTCTAATGTAATGGAGATGATGGGACAGGAAAAAGAACTACAGATTAAATGACATTAACTCTAAAGAGTGTGCAGGGACAGAGAGATCTGGGGATGCGAATACATTGATCTTTGAAGTGGGAAGGACATGTTGAGAAACAGTGCAATCAGCAAAGACCTTGGGCTTCTAACAGATGCATTGAGTATAGAAGCAGTTGAGCTATGCCGCACCTTTACAAAGCTCTGGTTTGGCCACAAGTGGAATACTGCATCCAGCTCTGGTTGCCACAGTCATACTGGTGATAAAGTGGAGATAGTCAAAGAATTCTGAAGGAAATTGAAGGGCCCTCTAGGGGAGTAAGGTTACAGGACTAGGGGAAAGAGCAGGGGACTGAGACTGATTGGATTGGTTACCTGAGGGATGGCATGAACTTAATGGGCCAAAAGGCCTTCTTCGGTGCTATAAATGCTCTTGGTTAAAAACTGTCAGCTTGCCTCAGCTGTTGTTCTGCAGGTTATATAGTGGACTTGACACTTTGTAGATAAATGTCAGAGTGGGGATTCTCCTGAGGCGTGTCCCCGTGATCTTGGTGGTTGTGGTGTGAACCTGTAGTGTTTAGGAACAGTAGTAGGTCATTCAGCCATTTGAGCATGACTCGCTACTTATATGGGCTGAAAGGCCTCTTTCAGTGCTTCAAAACTCAAGGACTCTGGCTCAGCAATGATAATGCAATTGAACACCAAAAGGCAATGGTTATTAGTCTGTACATGATCAGCGTGAACGTCACTTGCCACTTGTCAGCCCTAGCCTGGATACTGTCCAGATCTTGCTGCATTTGAACATGGGCTGCTTCAGTATCTGAGGAGTCACAAATGATGCTGAACATTGTGTAATCATCGGCGAATATCCCCACTTCTGACCTTATGATGGAGGGAAGGTCACTGATGAAGCAGCTGAAGATGGTTGGGCTGAGGACACTACCCTGAGGAACTCCTGCAGGAATGTCCTGGAGCTGAGATGACTGACCCCCAACAACCGTGACCATCTCCCTGTGTGTCAGGTATGACTCCAACGAATTAAGGGGGTCTTGTTTCTTGCTTAATTCACATTGACTCTAGTATTGCTCAGACTCTGCAAGGGAGTGGCAAAGGCATTGTGTTAATGTCACTGGAATGGTTAATCACAGATTCCAGGTCACCATCCTGTGGATATGGGTTCGAATCCCACCAGACAGCTGGTGAAATTTTAATTCCACAGAAAATCTAGCATTAAAAGCTGGCTGGAAGTATGATAACTGCTCTTTGCTGTTAAAACCCATCTGGTTCAGCAATGCCTGTTAAAGAAGGAAACTGCCATCCTTACTTGGTCTGGCCTACATGTGACTCCAGACCCACAGCAATGGGGATGACTATTAATTACCCTCTGCACAATAAATGCTGTCCAAGCCAGAGATACTGACATCCCCTGAATTAATAAAAAACAAACCTGGGTGGAACACTGTGTTGATGTCAAGCGTAGTCACCCACACACCGTATATTCCTGAGCTTGGGAATATATCGCTGTTCCTTCACTGTCACTGGGTCAAAACCCTGGAATTCCCTCCCTAAGGATAATGTGGGTCTGCCTATGGCAGCGGTTCAATAAAGCAGCTCACCACCACCTTCTGAAGGGGCAACTAGAGATGAGGTGATAAAGGCTGGGCCCAGCCAGAGATGCCCACATCCCGGAATGAATTTTGAAAAGTTCATTAGGTCTGGAGCTGAGTGGTCCTGCTGGGACCTGACTGAGCGTCAGTTTCTGACTTAATGCGGCTTGACAGCACGGTTAGTGACCCTTTTCATCACTTTACTGCTGATCATGAGTGGACTGAAGTGGTTGGGTCAGGGAAATGCCTTTCATGTACAGAATGGCCAGATGTTTCCCAGGCTCAGAATAGACAGCACCAGGAGCAGCAAACAGCTGCTCTCCTGATCCTTAAAAGCACAGCTTTTCGTGGAAAGGTCAGTTTAAGCTGAATGTTCCCACTGTCTCTGTGCAAAGTTCATCTGGTGCATGACAGTCAGTCTTTGGCCTGACGAAGGAGCTGAGATTTCACAGCTGAGCTCTCTTTAACCCATGGTGGAAGTCCTGGCTTCAGCAAACATTACTGGAAGAGAATGGGAGTGGGAACTGAGAATGGAACGTGGGAACTGATGGGCCCACTCACCTTTCACTACTGGGCCTGGGTTTTATCAGACCCACTCCCAGGAATCAAAACTTATTTCTCCTCTTGGCAGTTTGGAATAGTAAAGAAGCACATTTTTGGGGAAATGTTGAAGGAGCTGACCCCATGCTGTCCCTGCCCCTGGGCGTGTTTAATTGGGACATTGTAGAGGGAGCTTCACTCTGTATCTGACCCCATGCTGTCCCTGCCCCTGGGCGTGTTTAATTGGGACATTGTAGAGGGAGCTTCACACTGTAACTGACCCCATGCTGTCCCTGTCTTGGGAGTGTTTACTGTCCCCCATCAAACACTCCCAGGGACAGGGACAGCATGGGGTCAGTTACAGTGTGAAGCTCCCTCTACACTGTCCCCCATCAAACACTCCCAGGACAGGGACAGCATGGGGTCAGTTACAGTGTGAAGCTCCCTCTACACTGTCCCCCATCAAAGAGGGAGCTTTACTCTGTATCTAACCCCATGGCTGTCTCTGTCCTGGGAGTGTTTGATGGGGAACAGTGTAAAGAGAGCTTTAATCTATCCAACCCGTGCTATCCTTGCCCTGGGAGTGTTTGATGGGGGACAGTGTAGAGAGAGCTTTACTCCGTACCTAACCCCGTGCTGTCCCTGCCCTGGGAGTGTTTGATGGGGGACAGTGTAGAGAGAGCTTTACTCCGTATCTAACCCAGTGCTGTCCCTGCCCTGGGAGTGTTTGATGGGGGAACAGTGTGGTGGAAGATTGAACTGAGATGTTAACGCAAAGTCCCTTTGAGCCTCTCAGGTGAACATAATGGATTCCACAGCGTCTGTTTTGAGTAAGTGAAGGGGATTTCCTCCCAGTGACTTGGTCAATGTTTGTCCTTCAATGAACATCGCAAAACTGATTCTCTGGTCGTGACATTGTGCCTCTAGAGGTCAACAGCTACTAAACTAGGCCACGGCAGGTGGTGAAGGAACCAGCAAGAGAAAAAGATGTATCAAACTGCATCCGTACCAATCTGCTGGCTGCAGATGCATCTGTCTGTGAGAGTGACCACCGCACAGTCCCTCTGGAGACAAAGCTACATTGAGAACAACCTCCATGGTGTTGTGTGGTACTATCACTGTGCTAAATGGGACAGACTTCTCACAGATCTAGCACCTCAAGACTGTGCATCCATGAGGTGCTGTGGGCCATCGACAACAGCAGAATCGTACTCCAGCACAATCTGTAACCTCATGGCCTGGCATAACTCCCATTCAACCATTACCATCAAGCCAAGGGGTCAGTCCTGGCTCAATGGAGAGTGTGAGGGGTATGTCAGGAGCAGCACCAGGAACACCTGAGGATATAACTAACCAACTCTCCTTGACATTCAGATGCATTATTATCATTGAATTCCCATTGTCAACATTGTGGAGGTACTATTAGCCAGAAATGAGCTGGACCAACAATAGAAATATTTTGGCTACAAAAGCAGGTCAGAGGCTGCGAATTCTGCAGCAAGAAATTCAACTCCATAAGACCATAAGGCATAGGAGCAGAAATTAGGCCATTCGGCCCATCAAGTCTGCTTTGCCGTTCAATCATTGCTGATCAGTTCCTCACCCCCATTCTCCTGCTTTGTCTCCACGATAATCAAGAACCTATCTGTCTCAGCCTTAAATGTACCCAATGACCTGGCCTCCACAGCCTTCAGTGGCAGTGAATTCCATAGATTCTCCACTCTCTGGCTGAAGAGGTTTCTCCTTATCTCTGCTCTAAAAGGTCTTCCCTTTACTCTAAGGCTGTGCCCTCGGGTCCTAGACTCTCCTACCAATGGAAGCATCTTCCCAACTCCTGACTCCTCAAAGCCTGTCCGTCGTCTCTCAGGCACAAGTCATGAGTGGGATGGAATTCTCCACACTTGCCTGGATGGGTGCAGCCCCAACAACACTCAACCAAGAAGCTTGACACTTTGCAGGAGAAAGCAGCCCCCGCTTGATTGGCACCACATCCACTCCCTCCATCACTGACGCCTAGTAGCAGTAGAATGTACTTTCCACAAGATACACTACAAATGCACAATCACTTCCATCCATAAGGACAAGGGCAGCAGGTAAATGGGAACATGACCCCCAGCAAGCTCCCCTCCCAGCCACTCACCGTCCTGACTTGGAAGTACATCACCATTCCTTTGGTGTTGCTGAGTCAACATCCTGGCATTCCCTCACTCAGCATATTGTGGCTCTACGTACAGCACAGGGACTTGCAGGGGATCAAGAAGATAACTCAGCACAACCTTGTCAAGGGCAGTTTGGGTTGGGGCAATAAGTGCTGGCTCATACCCCATGTTGTGAAAGAATCAATAAAATAAATGACAATAGGCTAAAAATATTTAATTGATTTATAAAGGACAGATATGGAAGTGTGAATGTGAACCTGGACTTGTGAAACTGCACATTGCCTCACGCTGTTAGTGATCAAAGGGGGCTTTGCCGCCAATTTAGATCAAAGTTGGCTGTAATTTATGCAGGACCTTAATTTGTCTTTCCCTGGTGCTCATATCTGGTTTTCCCCTGAATGAGGCAGTGAACCCAGATTTGTACAAACAGAGAAATCAAAAATCACTTCCTGTCCCAGGCAGACTCTTGTCTCTTGAGGCATGTCACCATGCTTTATATATACTCGAGTGCAGCGTTGGAGGGCAGAGGCTTCAGTATGGACCTTGGGTTCAATTCTGTTGTTTTCAGTTTCAGCAACAAAAGGGAAGGCTCGTTCCTTTGAAAACATCTGGTTGTGTTTACAGCCTGTGTACTTGCTCCAGGACTCCATGTAGGGCAGCAGATGGAAAAGTCTAGAATCTTTCTCCTCGGCTGAATCTATTCTCGCTGTGAGATGTTGGCAGCACCTGATCAGTTCTGAACAATTTAACCAATTGTGTCAACCATCTGGCTGATATTACGATATCTCTTACAGAGCTGTATTGTTTGCTCGTCTGGGTTCAGCAGATGAGGAGTTAACACAGAAGCTAGAAGTGATGGGAGTTTGTTTGTGTGTGTGTGTGTATGTGTGTGCTCTGTGTGTGTGTGTGTATGTGTGTGTGTATGCGTGCACTCGGTGTGTGTGTGCATGCGTGCGTGCGCTCGGTGTATGCGTGTGTGTGTGTGCGTGTGCTCGGTGTGGGTCTGTGTGTCTGCGTGCATTCGCTGTGTGTGCGTGCGCTCGGTGTGTGTGTGCGTGCTCGGTGTGTGTATGTGTGTGTGTGCGTGCGTGCGCTCTGTGTGTGTATGTGTGCGCATGCTCGGGGTGTGTGTACGAGCGCGTGTTCCGTGTGTGTGTGTGTGTGTGTGTGTACGTGTGCTCGGTTGTGTGTGTGTGTGTGTGTGTGTGCGCGTGCGCTCTGTGTGTGTGTGTATGCATGCGTGTGCTCGGTGTGTGTGTGTGCGTGCGCTCGGTGTGGGGGTGTGTGTGTGTGCGTGCACTCGGTGTGTGCGTGCGTGCGCTTGGTGTGTGTGTGTGCGCTCGGTGTGTGTGCGCGTGCGTGCGTGCGCTCGGTGTGTGTGTGTATGTGTGTGCGTGCGCTCGGTGTGTGTGTGTGCGTGCACTCGGTGTGTGCGTGCGTGCGCTTGGTGTGTGTGTGTGCGCTCGGTGTGTGTGCGCGTGCGTGCGTGCGCTCGGTGTGTGTGTGTATGTGTGTGCGTGCGCTCGGTGTGTGTGTGTGTGTGCGCTCGGTGGGTGCGTGTGTATGCATGCGTGTGCTCGGTGTGTGTGTGTGCGTGCGCTCGGTGTGGGGGTGTGTGTGTGTGCGTGCACTCGGTGTGTGCGTGCGTGCGCCTGGTGTGTGTGTGTGCGCTCGGTGTGTGTGCGCGTGCGTGCGCTCGGTGTGTGTGTGTATGTGTGTGCGTGCGCTCGGTGTGTGTGTATGCGTGCGTATGCTCGGGGTGGGTGTGTGTGTGTGTGTGTGTGTGTGTGTGTGTGTGCGTGCGTGCGCTCGGCGTGTGTGTGTGTGTATGCGTGCGCATGCTCAGTGTGTGTGTGTACGTGCACTCGGTGTGGGTGTGTGAGTGTGCGTGCATGCGCTCAGGGTGTGTGTGAGTGTGCGTGCGCTCGGGGTATGTGTGTGTGCATGCGTGCGCTCGAGGTGTGTATGTGCGTGCGTGTGCTCAGTGTATGTGTGTGTGTATGCGTGCGTTTGCTCAGTGTGTGTATGTGTACGTGCATGTGCTCGGGGTGTGTGTGCGTGCGTGCGCTCGGTGTGTGTGTGTGCGTGCTCTCGGTGTGTGTGGGTTTGTATGCGTGCGCATGCTCGGGGTGTGTGTGCATGCGTACGTGCGCTCGGTGTGTGTGTGTGTATGTGCTCTCGGTGTGTGTGGGTGTGTATGCGTGCGCGCGCTCGGTGTGTGTGTGTGTGTGTGCGCGCGCGCGCACATGCTCAGTATGTGCGTGTGTGTGTACGTGCGCTTGGGGTGTGTACGTGCGCTCTTTGTGTGTGTGTGTGTGTGTGTGCGCGCGCGCACAAGTTCGGTGTGTGTGTGTGTGTGTGTGTGTACAAGCACACGCTAGTTTGTGTGTTCCTTCTGAGCACAGTGTGTCCAGATTTGTTGAGGTAGGTGGCATTCACTGGCGGTTACAGTGTGAAGTTAAATGTGGTGAAGGGAATGGACCCAGATTCTTACGACCATTAGAATCAGTCCGACAATCTCTCCACAGCGGAACAGTTTGAACGCTAAGCTGATGGAATGTATATTCTCAAAACTAGCCCTCTATTAGATGATGGGATCTTTTTATTCAAAACAATCTGATAATCATACTTGTTATAAGATTACAAAATTAAGTTGGGAAAGGCCTGAGGCTGCTGCAATGGCTTATCTTGAGTAAATGAAGGGTCACATTTCTCAAATGTTCTCTTTTGTCTTTCATCTTATTCGGCCACGCGAAAGGGACGGAATCTTGGTGATGGGAAGAATATGTGACCTAACAGTCATCCCTGGTTCTCGTCATTCCCTGGCTGTAATGAGAGGTCACTGTTTAAAAGTAAGGTGGGAGTGCCATTCATTTAAGACCGAGAAGAGGAGAACTTTTATCTCAAAGAGTGTCTGAATATTTGGAACACCCTTTCTTGAAAGGATATGAAGACAGGTTTTGACAAATCTTAAGCAGAGATGATACATTATTATTATAAGTAAATGGGGCTTTATTGAAGGGAATGCAGAATAACTAGATCAGCCACAAACTTAATGAATGGTGAGCAAGCACCAAAGGACCAGAAACTTCCATCTGCTCTTAATTCAGATTCCGGCTTGGATGATTGCCTGGTTTAGAGCCAGGCAAGTGCAATGCTGTTCAGTTGGAAGATAGCTAAGAGGTATTGGAGGAGATTGGTGTGCCTAACCATGTTAAAGGAGAAGTAAAAGCTTGCCTTCCTCAGAGCTAAATCGGGTATTATTAGTTTTAATTGAGTGCCAGGCTGGAAAGATCCGTGGAAAATGTGTAATCGCAGCAAAGATAGACTCAGGTTTGTTTTTTGGGTGATAATAGCAAACTTGAAGGAGTGCATAAACAGGAGAGGGAATAGTTAATAATATCAAAAGACATAAGAACCATGAAGGGGTCTTAGGTGGTCAGTATTTTAATTGAACAGAGTCAAGTGAGTATTAGAATATAAGAAACAGAAACATGAGGAGGCCATTCAGCTCTTTGAATCTGCTTCACCAATTAATAACGTGATGGCTGATCTTCTACCTCAGCTACATCTTAGCATTATAGCCCCCTGTCCCTGATTTTCGCAGTGTCCAAAAACCTATTCACCTCGGTCTTGGATGTACTCAACAACTGAACTCCCACCACGCAAACTAACCCCCTACCCTGCAATAGAGAGTCCCGAGGATTCCCCGCTGTCTGCGTAAAGAACATTCTCCTTCTCTCAATCGGAAATGATCAGCCCTTTACTCTCAGGCTGTAACTCTGTGTCTTAGACTGTCAGCTGGGGCAACAATTTCTCAGCATTTACCCAGTCAAACCCTCTGGTAATTATATGTCACCTCTAATTCTCTTAAACTTTAGAAACACAATCTTCAGTCTCTCCTCAGGACAACTGTCTGCACCCACACTGTTGCACTCGCTGTAAGGTGCCTATATCCTGCCTGGGGTTAGGAAAACAGTGTTGATAGTATATTACAGGCAGGGCGTCATCACTGCCCTATGTCATTGCAGTCAGTGTTCATTACTCCAGTCCTTTTGTAATAAAGGCTAAAATGCTATTTGTCTTTGTAATTTCTTCCTGATGTTCATGTTCGCTTTCTGTAATGTAGGTACACTGAGGTCCTTCCGAGTGCCAACATGTCTCAGTCTCTCACCGTTTCAAAATTATTGTTTTTTCCCGACATAAAGAGTTGGGTCTCAGACTGAGTGATAATGGGACCTGCAGATGCTGGAGAATCCGAGATAACAAAGTATGGAGCTGGATGAACGCAGCAGGCCAAGCAGCATCTCAGGAGCACAAAAGCTGACGTTTCGGGCCTAGACCCTTCATCTCTGTATTCGTCCAGCTTCACACTTTGTTATCTTGGGTCTCAGACTGAGTTTGGAGAGGATGGGAGAGGAGAGAGGAGAATAACTGGTGAGAGATGTGCTTTCAGGGCCAGGCAGGAGGAAACTTTGGAGAATATGTGTACAGACTGATCATTATTCCACCATGAACATCACTTTAAAGATCAGATTATCTTGGTTGTTATCATATTGCAATCTGAGAGAGCTCGCTGTGTGAAAATCGGCTGCTATGCATTTTTCCAGTAGTTCATGGGATGTGAATGTATTGTCCATCTCTCATTAGCCTGGAGTGAGCTGCCTTTTTGAACCGCTGCTGTCCGTGTGCTATGGGTTGACCCACAAGGTCCTCAGGGAGGGAATTCCAGGATTTTGAACCAGCAACATTGAAGGAACAGCAATGTATTTCCAAGTCAGGATGTTGCATGCTTGAGGAGAAACTTAAAGGGGGTGATGTTCCCATGTATCTGCTACCCTAGTCTTTCTTGGTGGGAGTGATCACAGGTTTAGAAGATGCTTCTGAAGAAGGCTGGATAAGTCACTGTGATGCATCTTTTAGCTGACAAGAGTTTTTACTTTATAACCATGACTACGTTTCAAAAGTAGTTCATCGCTTTCATTATCCTGAGGTTGTGAAAGGCATTAAAGACTTTTCTCTTCATGTTAGCATCTCCGAATTCCTTTCTCCCTCACATGTTTATTCAATGCCCTACTTCAGTGTATCATCACAATACCCCCAGCCACTCCCTGCGGGAGTGTGTCCCACCTTCTTCCCAGTTACTGTATCGAAAGATGTTTTCTTGGATTTCCATTCGATTTCTTAGTGACTATCTTCTGTTGGTAGCTCCTGCAATTTAAAACATTTTCTGTATCTGTTCTATCAAACTCTTTCATGATTTTAAAACCTTGATCGGGTGACACCTCAGCCTTCTCTTTTTTGAAGAGAACACCAGCTAGTTCAAAAACAGAAGCTGCTGGAGAAGATCAGCAGGTCTGTCAGAACTGAGGAATGGACCCGAAACGTTGGCGCTGATTTTTCATTCACAGATGCTGCCAGACCCTGCTGAGCTTTTCCAGAAACTTCTGTTTTTGTTCCTGATTTTTAGCATCCGCCGTTCTTTCAGTTTTTATTTACCAGGTAGTTCACTCTTTCCTGATTGTTATAATCTCCCAGTTCAACTTTCACCTTCCTGTATCACTATATTTATTTTATGATGTAAAAATCAGAACTGTACATAGTTTTTCATTTGTGATCTGACCAAGGTCTCTAAAAACTTCACATCGTTCCATCCTTTTCATCTGTAACTAGACATGAACCCACATTTTGTTTAAAGTCAAGATGCAGCCTGCATATGCTCGATATTAATCTCTGACAATAATATTCTGAACCACTTACATCTACTCATTCAGATTCACTCCTCGTCACCTTTGGCAAGAGTTTGGGTTTGAGTAACAGGAACTTTTTGTCCTAAAGATTGGTCTCATCTGCGCCCTTCAGCATCTGTTACACTGAATTTTCATTCCTGAGAAACTGTGAAGTGAGTCAGTGTCTATGACCTGAAGCACTTCTGCTTTTGTCAAATTATTTCTCATTGAATGATTCCGTTGCCATAAAAGACGCACAGCAGCTGTTATTGGAAACAGAAGCTGTGAACAGAAATTGAGATCTATGCCAGGTCTGCATCATTCGGGCTGCTCTCCTTCACCTTTTTGCACGCTCTCATTTTCCACATTGTCATGTCAATAGTGGGAAAAATGCAAGTCCATTACAAAAGATTTAATAACTGGGCAGTTGGAAAAATAGTGGCAGGACAGAATTGGCATGTGTTTACAAAAGAGTAGTCATGGTTGAAAATCTCCTGGAATTCTTTGAGGATGGAACTCATAGAGAGGTGTCCAGTGGAGAAGGCTTTTGATAATGTCCCACATAAGAGATTAGCATGTAAGAGTAAATTGCATGAGATTGGGATAGTGTATAAAAATGAATAGAGAACTGATTGGCAGACAAGAAACAGTATAGGAGTGAACAGGTCTTTTCCAGAATTGCAGTCAGTGACTCACAGGGTTCCACAGGGATGAGTGCTGGACCCCAGCTCTTCACGATATATGAATGATTTAGATGAGAGAGGTAAATGTAATATCTTCACGTTTGCAAGTGACACAAATCTGGGTGCGAGGCTGAGCTATGAGGAGGATGGTGAGAAGCTTCAGTGTGATGCGGACAAGCTGAGTGAGCGGGCAGGTGCAGTATAATGTGGATAAATGTCAGGTTATCCACCTTGGGAGCAAAAAGGGGAGAGCAGGTTATTGTCTGAATGGTCATGAATAGGAAGAGGGGAATGTACAATGAGACCAGGGAGTCCTGTATGCCAGTCACTGAAGGTAAGATGCTGGTACGAGAGGTGATACAGGCAAAAGGTATGTCAGTCTTCACAGTGCGAGGATGTAAGTACAGGAGCATGGGGCTTTAGTAAGACCACACCTGGGACACTGGGATGTGTGTAGTTTCGGTATCATTATCTGAGGAAGGATGTTCTTGCTACAGAGGGAGTGCAGTGAAAGTTCACCAGACTGATTCCTGGGATGGTGGGACTGACGTACAGGGAGTGACTGGTTTGATTAGGAATGTATACAGTGGAGTTCAGAAATTGAGAACGGGGCATCTTTAGAATCCTATAAAATATAAAATAAAGGACTAGAAAGTGTAGATGTAGGAAGGACGTTCCCAATGATGGGGGGTTAGGGGGGGCCAGAATCAGGGTTCACACTCTGAGGATAGAGAGTAAATCATTTTGGACTGAGGTGAGGAGAAATTCCTTCACCCAGAGAGTGGCAAGCCTGTGGAATTCTCTACCACAGAAATGTTCGAGGCCAATACAGGAGGAGTTAGATATAGCACTTGGGGCTAAAGGGATCAAAAGATATGGGGGGAAAGCAGGAACTGGCTATTGATCAACCATGATCACAACAACTGGCAGAGCAGCTCAAAGGGCCGAATAGCCTACACTTGCTCCTGTTTTCAGTCTTTCTCAAAAGACATCTTGGGCCTTGCCAGGGACTAGGCACATCCTGAGGAGGAATGGAACCTGGGATATGGTCTAATTGCTTGCTGGACGTGTGCATGCTTACTCATTGATTGTTGGCCAGTTGTTCCATGAATGGGGCATCACAGCTGTCCATTCATGCACAACATCTGTATTCTTGGCTGAAGTTTGTAGTGAGGAGTCAGTCAGAAGGAGTCTGATTTTCTTCCTTTTTCTGTAATCAGAGGCCCAAGGTGATACCACGCCCTGGCTGAGACCACCAGCTCACCGATCCCTTGGCATTACAAATGCTGGTTTCTTGGAAGGAAAAGTTCTTGTCTAATCAACAGTGCACGATCATCAAGCCTAATGTGCAAGAAGCTAAAGCTACATCATAAATGAACATAATTAAATCATTTATTAAGTGTCATCCTTGGGGATACAGTGATGTAATGGCAATGTCACTGGATCAGTAACCCAGGAGTCCAGGCTAATGCTCTGGGACACAGGTTCTAATCCTGCCAAGTCAGCTGGGGGAATTTCAATTTAATTAATCCATCTGGAAGTGAAAGCTCATTTCTGTGATGGTGACCATGAATCTAGTATAGTTTGTTGTAATTGTTGAAAAACCTCATCTGGTTTACTAATGCCTTTGAGGGAAGGGAATCTGCCCTCCCTACCTGGTCTGGCCCGTATGTGACTCCAGACCCACGGTAATGTAGTTGACTGTTAACTGCCCTCTGGGAAATTCGGGGACAATGTCATCTGCATCACATTGAATGAATAAAGACCACATTTCAGATAAAATGTCTTACATTGGAGTTCAGTGACCGTTTTATGCGGCAGCTGCAAAGCAAGATCCCACAGGCAACTTTCCAATAAATGACAGGCACAGAATTTTTCAGGTACCCTCTGAGTTTCCATCAGAGCTGATGATTGTGGAAAGTTGCTTAGGAGAAACTCGTGCTTTTCTTCCACGAGTAATCTGCTGTGAATACAAGGGCTGGTTTTGCATTTGTTGTAAAGGGTTTTGTCTCCGATAGCGCGGGGCTCCCTCGGCCCTGACCCTCCCACAGTGCGGCTCTCCCTCGGCACTAACCGTCCGACAGTGCGGGGCTCCCTCAGCACTGACCCTCCGACAGTGCGGCGCTCCCTCAGCACCGACCCTCCGACAGTGCGGCGCTCCCTCAGCACCGACCCTCCGACAGTGCGGCGCTCCCTCAGCACTAACCCTCTGACAGTGCCCGCTCCTTCAGCACTGACCCTCCGACAGTGCGGCGCTCCTTCAGCACTGACCCTCCGACAGTGCGGCGCTCCCTCAGCACTGACCCTCTGACAGTGCGGCACTCCCTCAGCACTGACCCTCCGACAGTGTGCCGCTCCCTCAGCACTGACCCTCCGACAGTGCGGCGCTCCCTCAGCACTGACCCTCCGACAGAGCCCACTCCCTCAGCACTGACCCTCCGACAGTGCCCAGTCCCTCAGCACTGACCCCCCGACAGTGCGGCGCTCCCTCAGCACTGCCCCTCCGACAGTGCGGTGCTCCCTCAGCACTGACCCTCTGACAGTGCCCGCTCCCTCAGCACTGACCCTCTGTGCAGCGCTCCCTCAGCACTGACCCTCCGACAGTGCGGCGCTCCCTCAGCACTGACCCTCTGATGGTGTGGCGCTCCCTCAGCACTGCCCCTCCGACAGTGCGGTGCTCCCTCAGCACTGACTCTCTGACAGCGCCCATTCCCTCAGCACTGACCGTCCGACAGTGCAGTGCTCCCTCAGCACTGACCCTCCGACAGTGCGGCGCTCCCTCAGCACTGACCGTCTGATGGTGTGGCGCTCCCTCAACACTGACCCTCCGTCAGTGCGGTGCTTCGTCAGTGCGGCGCTCCCTCAGCACTGACACTCTGGGGATCCCTGGAGAACAGCATGAAGTCATGGGAAGATTTGCGAGGTTATCAGTCTGAATAGCCTTAACATGAATTCTCACATGATATTTCTGACTATCCCTATACCAGTTGATAAGGAGGGTTTGCTCAATATAAGCAGAGCATTGTGTGTTACTACAAGGGCAGGGGACACCATGCCCAACACCTGTCTCTGTTCCACCATATGCCATTTCTGAATTCTGTGTCATAACTGCAACATCCAGATGGACTGCCCGTATCTGGGGTACACCTGCTTAAGAGCGGCACTGCAATCGGGTCCCTCCTGGGACGAATGGCACTACTGTACATATGGCAATTTGAAGAAAATGTCGGGCAATTTGAAGAAAATGTCGGTAAATTTGAGATCTAATTTTGAAATGAATCAGTGTGTGTGAAGCTATTGGATCGATTGATGGAATTACTGTAGTGGTTCACAGTTGAGCTGTTGACTGACTGGGGAGTGTCAGACTGACATATCAAGCCCTGAGCTCTCTCAATCAAAGCCTTCGGCTTATTGCTGAACCATTAATGCTGCATTAAATCAGCCTGATGGAAGCTCAGAGGACATCAGCACATTATTCTGTGTTTATGTGAAAGCAAAGGGCCCCCTTGACTAATTTCAGACACTTGACTGGATCGAAAGCAGTGTATACACCTCTGCAGCATCATTGCAATGCTCATGGGACTCAGTCCTGTTGTGAATAAATGTTTCATATCATTTGCTCCTGTCAGTGTCACCATTTCCTTCCTCTTCAGCATCATGAAATGCACTAATTCAGTTTGCCACATGCACAGTATGTGCTTGATATATGTGTTTTCATACTCTATTATACAAAGAGACTGTTATTCTCTATAATGTACCAGTGGGCTTCTATTCTTGATGGCATACACAGGCATTGCTATTCTCTACAATATACACAGGGACCACTATGCGATATAATCTACAAAGATGCTGCTAATCTCTATAATAGAGACAGGAACTGCTATTTTCTGTACAGTACACAAAGACTGCTATTCTCTATTGTATATATGGAGGTTGTTACTTTCCATAATGCACAAAGGGGCTACCTTTCTCTATAATGTACACAGGATTGCTGTTTTCGTATACACAATACTGTATTTTCCCATAATATACAAGCAGGTTGGTATGTCCCTATAATATGTACAGATTGTTATTCCCTGTAACATAAATGGGGGATGCATGCCGTGTAATTTACACTGGCCATGAATGTTTTAATCAAAATTATGTGTTCATATTTTGTTTTTTTACATCAAAAAAATCTGCTGTGGCTGGATTGAATCCCCACAGCTGCCGAACATGGACCAGGACGCATCTGGATGGACAAATCATCACGGCCTTCATCCTGCTTGCTCATGACATTGTACTTCACCCCTGATGTTCTGCTGTCCACAAGGATCGAGCTATGATATGCTCCAGCATGTCTGTGTATTAATAGAACACTCACACAGTTTCTGCAGTGTCATGATGTGCCTTTCTGGGCACCTTCCTTCTTCCTGTCAATGTCCTTGTGTGAAGCAGAGCTCCAAGTCGCTCTGAATCCCAGCAATGAAACCAATTACAGGATGCAGCCGTTCCCCCAGAGAATACTCAGGGGCATATTTTAAAGTTTCAGCTAATGTTGCAATAAAATGATTGGCCTCACTTATCTCAGTTCCAATCCATGTTAAAATCTCAACCAAGCATTATAGAAGAAAGGTCATATTTCTTGACACATCTTCAAGTAAATCTGATTTTTATATAAAATTCTGCAGTCTTCCTCATTGCCAGGTTTTTTTTCGTCATGATTTCATACTGAAGTGTTCTAGTAATGGCACCTTCCTTTAAAGTGTGGATTCAAACCCCCTCAGGGGACAAGTGCCAGAATCCACGCTGGCATTCCCAGGACATCTGCAGGTGGAGGGATGCTCCACTTGGTGGTACTGACCTTTTGGATGAGATGTGAACCAATTCCTGGTTTCACCCTTGTTTGGATATAAGGTCACACAGCCGCTATTTAGAGATGATGCAAGTTCCTCCCAGGGTCGGGGACCAGAGATTTATCCCTCAACCAACATAAAAAAAGACACAAAATTTCTGATTTGGGATCTCAGTATGCTCAAAATGCCTGTTGTATTTTCTGTGTGACTACTCAAACACACTTAAGTCACTCCTGCCTCCCCAAAGTTTGTCTACCATCCTCAAGTGTTAGAACCCTTTCTCATTATTTTTAATCTTCTTCAATGAATTTTGGATTGGAGCTGAAGGTGACTTGTGCACTTTGGGACAGACTGTGGTAAAACGGAAAGAACAGACAACGAAGAAAGAAACAATTTCTTGTTTCTCAAGGAGGCCGGGCCTGGAAGCTAATTACAGGCTAATTCTTGATTAAAAGGATTCCAACAGACACAGCGACTCTGGGGAAAGCATAGTGTTTCAACAGATAACAGAAGTTGGCTATTGATGAGATCAGTACCTGAGAATTGGCTCTAGTAAGTCTGGAAGAGACCACGTGTTCAAGCAGTTAGAGTAATAGAGCTGTACAGCACGGAAGCAGACCCTTCTGTCCAACTCGCCCATGCCAACCAGATATCCTAAATAAATCTAGATCCATTTTTCCCATATCTCTTAACCCTTCGCATTCCTATACCCATCCAGATGCCTTTTAAATGTTGTAATTGTACCAGCCTCCACCACTTTCTCTGGCAGCTCATTTCGTACACACACCACCCTCTGTGTGAAAAAGTTGCCCTTTAGGGCACTTTTAAATCTTTCCCCTCTCACCTTAAACCTGTGCCCCTCTAGTTTTGGACTCCCCCTCTCCAGGAAAATGACCTTGGCTATTTATCCTCATGACTTTATAAACCTCTTTAAGGTTCTGACTCAGACACTCCAGGGAAAATAGCCCCAGCCTGTTCAGCCTCTCCCTGTAGCTCAAACCCTCCAACCCTGGCAACATCCTTGTGAATCTTTTCTGAACCCTTTCAAGTTTCACACCGTCCTTCCGATAGCAGGGAGACCAGAATTGCATGCAGTATTCCAATAGTGGCCTAAGCAATGTCCTGTACAGCCCTAACATGACCCTCCCAATTGTATACTCAACACACTGACCAATGAAGGCAAGCATGCTAAATGCCTTCCTCACCACTCTGTCTACCTGGACTCTTCTTTCAAGGATCCTGCACCCTGAGGTCTCTCTGTTCTGCAACGCTCCCCAGGGCCCCACCCTTAACTGTATAAGCCCTACTTGATTTGCCTTTCCAAAATGTCACACCTCACATTTATTCTGAGATCATTTTCTTTACTGTCCACTACATGACCTATTTTGGTGTCATCTGCAAACTTACGAACTATACCTCCTATATTCACATCCAAATCATTTATATTAATGACATAAAGCGTGGAACCAGCACTGATCCTGTGGCACAGACCTTAGTCTGAAAAGCAACCCTCCACTATCACCCTCTGTCTCCTACCCTCAGGCCAGTTTTGTATCCGATTGGCTAGTACCCCTGGATCCTGTGAGATTTAACCTTATTAACCAGTTGACCATACAGAACCTTGTTGAATGATTTGCCAAATCCATATAGACAACATCTACTGCCCTGCCTTCATCAATTGTCTGTGTCTCATCATGAATATTAATCTGATTATCCTGTTTCATTCTTTTTCTTGCTAAATTTATTTTGTTTCCAATAAATTGTTAAGTTTTTTGTTTGCGATACGAAGCCAGTGCATACAATTAATTATTCACAAAGTAAGGGTTTGGTTATTGAAAAGCCTGGTTAGGAACCATTTTACGTCTTTAACAGTTGAGTTTTATTGTACCGTGAATACAGTGGTAGAATGGCAGATTGGGTTCAACTGCCTGTCTCTGTGTCATTACACAAGGCACAAGTCAGGAGTGTGATGGAATACTCCCCACTTGCCTGGATGGGGGCAGCCCCAACAACACTGAAGAAGCTTGATACCATCCAGGACAAAACTACCCACTTGATTGGCACCACATTCACAAACATCCCACTCCTTCCACCACCGACGCTCAGTAACAACAGTGTGTACTATCTACAAGATGCACTGCAGAAATTCACCAACGATCCTGAGGCAGCACCTTCCAAACCCACGACCACTTCCACCCAGAAGGACCAGGGCAGCAGGTACATGGGAACACCATCCCCTGCAAGTTCCCCTCCAAGCCACTCACCATATCTCTCTTCCTTCCCTGTTGCTGGGTCAAAATCCTGGAATTCCCTCCCTAAAGGCATTGTGGGTCCGCCCAGCAAGTGGGTTCAAGAAGGCAGCTCACCACCACCTTCTCAAGGGACAATTCAGGATGGGCAGTAAATGCTGGCCCAGCCACCAATGCCCACATCCTCTGAGTGAATGTAGAAACTAGGTTGTAAAAAGCTTTGACACTACCCGAGAATGTTACGGCATGATAGAAACAGAAATTTCCCTTCACAGAAGCTGTAAGAAGATAATAACAAGTGTTAAATATCACAGTTCCTATCACACTCCTTAGTCATGCTTCAACAGAGTCACATTTATTATAATTACAGATATTTACTCTTAAACAGCCATGGCCGTATTATCCAAGCAGCTTGCGCTCAGCTGTGGTAAGGTTGGGTTTCTCAGTCTTGAATCCTACATTTTCAAAGACTGCAACGAGTCATGGCCAGTAACAAATGGACAAAAACCGTCTACAATCGTCTCTCTCTTGTCTCGTCCATTCACCAGTGTGTGTGGGTGTGGGGTGTGTCTACGTGAGAGTGTGTGGGTGACAGTGTGTGTCCATGTGAGACTGTCTGTGAGAGTGTGTGTGATTCTCTCCCCTATCTTTCCCTTTCCTATACTGTGAATATTTCGCTCCTATTTATACAGCTGTTACTCTGTTAAACTAACTCGTGTACTGTTAGCCTCTGGCAGTAAATCCATCTCCCCTCTGCACACAGATATCCCACGGACAGGCTTTAGGCTGCAGCTCTGGCTCAGGATTTGCAGTTAATTGCAGGAAAGTGTCTGCATCGTGACCAACAGGCTAAAACTTTCAGCTATAATATTTACTGAGGTTGATAATGGACTGTGGGTTAACTTGCCAACTGCATGCAATGTTATGAATAAATATTTTAGAAGCAGGACAGGGCCACTCAGTCCTTTGAGCCTGCTGGGTCACTCAATTATACTATGATTGTTTGCATCTCAACTCTATCCATCATAATTGCTTCACGATGCTGACTCCCTACCCCAATAAAAGTGTACTCATCTCAGTCTTAAATGTTTTAATTGGCACCCTGCACCATGAGCCTTCTTTGAAAATGCATTTGTGGGATGTGAACATTGCTGGCTGCATTAGCTTTGTTGCCACATGCTTTGGAGCTGCCTTCTTGAACCGCTGCAGCCCGCCTATTGACCCACAGTGCCCTCAGAGAGGGAATTCCAAGGTTTTGACCCAGCGACACTGAAGGAATGACGATAGGATGGCGAGCGGCTCGGAGGAGAACGTGCAACTGGTGGTGTTCCATGTATGTAAGTGGTACACACTGCTGCTGCTGTGTATCAGCGGTGGAGGGAGTGGGATGTTTGTGGATGTGGTGCCAAACAAGGTGGGGGGGGTGCTGCTTTGTCCTGGATGGTGACAAGCTTCTTGAGTGTTGTTGGGGCTGCCTCCATCCAGGCAAGTGGGGAGTATTCCATCACACTCCTGACTTGTATCTTGCAGATGGTGTACAGGAGGTGAGTTATTTGCTGCACTGTGCCTCATCTCTGACCTGCTCTTATAGCCACTGTGTTGATATGATGAGCCCAGTTGAGTGTTGAGTCAGTGGTAACCCCCAGGATGTTGATAGTGGGGGATTCAGTGATGGTAACAGGGACAATGTTCCATATTTTCTTTGTTTGAGAAAGTGCTTCATGACAGCACCCAGACTTTAAGGTTCTAATGAAGGGTCTTGGCCCAAAACGTCAGCTTTCCTGCTCCTAAGATGCTGCTTGGCCTCCTGTGTTCATCCAGCTCCACACTTTGTTATCACTTTAAGGTTCTCTCCCTCCTTGTGGATGCTGGACACCAGCTGCAGTGAAAATGGATACTCTCTGTGGCCCAGGAGATGCTGTTATCATTTCAAGTACCACAATGAGGTGATTGTGACTGAAGGATTTACAAGTTAGTCTGTGCAACCTGTCCCCACAATTTAACCCATTTAGCCGCAGGCGAATGTGTGGTGTATGCTGTTCAAGGCCAGCCTCTCCTTCCTGTAATCCAGGCATTGGGGCGGAATATTTTCTTCATTCTACACCTGGAAAATTAAAAGATAGAAATGCACACCCAAGGACCAGTACTCTGTTTAATGAGGTCCCATAAGAAACATTACCAGTTCTGCCAGTTAGCAGGTGGGGTATAAATGCATCTCCTGTGATTTCCTGCTTATGCACGAGTTCTGATCTGGGAACAAAATTACCAGCTGCACTGTTGAATTATGAACAAATAAGTTAATGAGGAGCTCAGCAGATGTTTCTCCCCTCAGCACTGACCCTCCAACAGTGCGGCGCTCCCTCAGCACTGACCCTCCGACAGTGCGGCACCTCGCTCAGTGCTGACCCTTCGACAGTGCCCGCTCCCTCAGCACTGACCCTCCGACAGTGCGGCGCTCCCTCAGCACGGACCCTCTGACAGTGCGGCGCTCCCTCAGCACTGACACTCCGACAGTGCGGCGCTCCCTCAGCGCTGACCCTCCCGACAGTGCGGCGCTCCCTCAGCACTGACCCTCTGACAGTGCAGCCCTCCCTCAGCACTGACTGTCCGGACAGTGCGGCACTCCCTCAGCACTGACCTTCCGACAGTGCCCACTCCCTCAGCCCTGACCCTCCGACAGTGCGGCCCTCCCTCAGCACTGACCCTCCAACAGTGCCCGCTCCCTCAGCACTGACCCTCCAACACTGCGGCCGTCCCTCAGCACTGTCCCTCCGACAGTGCCCACTCCCTCAGCACTGACCCTCCTACAGTGCGGCACTCCCTCAGCACTGACCCTCTGACAGTGCAGCCCTCCCTCAGCACTGACTGTCCGGACAGTGCGGCACTCCCTCAGCACTGACCTTCCGACAGTGCCCACTCCCTCAGCCCTGACCCTCCGACAGTGTGGCCCTCCCTCAGCACTGACCCTCCGACAGTGCGGCCCTCCCTCAGCACTGGCCCTCCAACAGTGCCCGCTCCCTCAGCACTGACCCTCCAACACTGCGGCCCTCCCTCAGCACTGTCCCTCCGACAGTGCCCACTCCCTCAGCACTGACCCTCCGACAGTGCGGCGCTCCCTCAGCACTGACCCTCCGACAGTGCCCCCTCCCTCAGCACTGACCCTCCGACAGTGCCCACTCCCTCAGCCCTGACCTTAAATTGGCAAGAAAATAAAAGCAAACAGCAGTGCTTCTACGAATAGATTTTTAAAAAGTAACTAAAGTGAGTAACCTTGAACAGGGGAATGGCAGATGGTGTTAAAGCAATATTTTGCATCAGTGTTCCTGCTGGTGGAAATATCTTAAAAGATATTGGGTAAGCACAATACTAATGGAAGGATAGCTCGTGTAACAGACTCTATCATGAAGGACAAAGTATTTGACAAAGTAATGGGACAAATAACAGATAATTGACAGGACCTGATGGTCTCCATCCAAGGGCTTTAAATGAAGTGGCTACAGACAGAATGGACGTATGGGTCAAAATATCCCTTATGGATTTTAGGAAGGTTCCAGCAGTTTGAAAAACTGCTAATCTGATGGCCTTGTTCAAGAAGGAAGGGAGAGTGAGAGCAGGAAACTACAGGCCAATAAGTCTAACATCTATCATTGGAAAAATGCTAGAATCCATTATTAAGGAAGAAATAACAGCTCATTTAGAAAAACTTAAACCAGTCAGAGTCTAATGGTTTTATGAAAGGGAAGTCATGTTTGACAAAATTGCCAGGAAGTTCTTTAAAGATACAACATACTGAGTTGATAAAGTGGAGCTGATGGATGTAATATATTTGAATTTCCAAAAGGCACTTGATAAAATGCCACAAAAAATGTTATTGCACAAGATGGGAGCTCACTGTGTTGGGGATAAGGTATGAGCATGGATTGAGGATTGGTTAACACACAAGAATCACTGCTAGTACTGTCTATATTCATAACACGAAGCAGGGCAGAGTGTAATGGCGTCTAAATTTGCTGATGATGCAAAAAAAAGGTAGGGTCACGTAGTGATGAGGACACAAGGGGATATAGATAGTGTGAGATGATGGAAATGCTTTTGCAGATGGAATTAAATACTGGAAAGTGTGAAGTCACTCACTTCGGTGGGAAGAACCAAAAGGAAACTACTGGTTAAATAGAGAGGCTCCAAAAATGTGCAGCACAGAGAGCTCTGGGTGTTCTTGTACATGAAACATGAAAGGTTAACATGCAGACACAGCAGTTAATTGGGAAGGAAATGGAGTTTAACCTTTTGTTGCCAGAGGGTTGGACTGTAAAATGGGTGAAGTCTTACTACAACTGGTCAGGGCATTGGTGAGATGTGCCTGGACTGTATATAGTTTTTAAGAAAGGATCTATTGGCACTGGACGCAGTCCAAAAGAGATCCGCTCAGCTGATTCCTGGGATGAAGGAGCTGATTCACCAAGAACAGCTAAACAGATTCGACCTGTATTCATTGGCGTTTTGAAGTATGAGGGTGATGCAGGATTCTGAGGGAAGCTTGACAGGTCAGATGTTAAGGAGAATGGGCCACCCCTGCTCCTATTTCTTATGTTCTAACAGTGCAGCACTCCTTAGTACTGTCACTCCTTCAGGACTGATGCTCTGACAGTGCAGCACTCCCTCAGTAAGTTATAAAAGAATGTCTTAAAAGAGCAGAGCCTGAGGCAGAAACATATTCTGAGGAAGTACCTGCACTGCCAGGGGTGGGGCAATAAAAAGCCAGATGCACAGAGGCTAGAGGTGAAGGGGTGCAGAGGGAATTACAGGGTGACCAACACTGTTTAAAACAGATTGGCTCCAGGGAAAGATGGGGAAATGGGATTGGCTGAGCTGCTTTGCACAAAGCCAGTACAGACATCATGGACTGAGTGGCCCATTCCTGAGCTGAAATCCTACAGCGATTCTATGATTGCAGCTTGTGTGAACTTGCAATGAATGTATCGATGACTGTTTTTCCCACAATACACCAAAGGCCGCACTTCAGAAAGTATGGCTGTAAATTCATTGCAATGTCCGAAATTTGGGAATGAGATGATATAACTGTCTCACTGTTTCTTTCCCTGTTCTGCTGCAGGATTTAGGAATGGAGTCGACTTCACTGGATGACGTCCTCTGCAGATATGCAAGTTTCCGCAACCTCGTGGATCCTATCACTCATGACTTGATCATCAGCCTCGCTCGATATATCCACTGCCCCAAACCGGTAAGGGATTCCCCATGTTTATACTGCCCAGTGATAGGACCCCAGAGGTCACAGCTTTCAGTCAACCTATAGCTGAGCTGAGGGACCATTCCTTGGGAGACCATGCGGGTAGGAGGTGGGAGGTAGGAGGAGGGAGTGCTGCGGCAGTTACTTCACTGCCAGATTGTGACCTGCTGGTTCCAGAGCTGCCTCCATGTCTGCAGAGCCTCAGTATATGTGCCCACTTGATATGGATGTGATTTAGTCAGTCACACCTCAAAAGGTGAGGGAGATATGCCCAGGATCCAGCATTGTCAGTGGCTGAGCTGAGGCCGAGAGACTTTCCATTGGTTTCTTCCCAAGAGCTAAAGCATCAGCTTATGAACTAACAGAGCAAAAGAAAAATGACTTGCCTGTCTTCATATCATTTTCTGTCTTCCTCTCAGTTTGTCCTTTTCTGTCACTCTTAGTATAGCCATGTTAAACTCCTGTCTTGGTCTCTCTCTCTCTCTCTCTCTCTCTCTCTCTCATCTATCTCTCCGTTTTCTCTTTCTCTCTCTCTGCCTTTGTTTCTTGTCTGAAACTTTCTGTTTATTGCTTTCTGGGCAGCAATTACCACCTTCAGAAAGTGGTCCTTAGGGAGGGAATTCCAGGTTTTTGACCCAGCAGTTGAAGGAATGTTGCTGTATTTCACAGTCAGGAGGGTGAGTAGCTGGGAGGGGGTGGTGTTCCCAAGTATTTGCTGCCCTTGTCCTTCTAGATGGAAGTGCTTGTGGATTTGGAAGGTGCTGTTTGAGGATCCATGGTGAGTTTCTGCATTCTTTATCTTAATGACCAACATCACAAACTAATTATTCAGAGCTCTGTCCAATAGAATTCCAAACTCTGGGACATTCCTCTAACCTGAGATTGTCAGAAAGGCACAGCAATACTAATGGAAGATATTAAGACTATAAGACATAGGAGTGGAAGTAAGGCCATTTGGCCCATCAAGTCCACTCCGTCATTTAAATCATGGCTGATGGGCATTTCAATGCCACTTCCCTCCACTCTCCTCATAGCCCTTGATTCCTTCTGAGATCAAGAATTTGTCGATCTGCATATAGATCGATCTGTTAATCTGCATATAGATTGGAACAATCAGATGGACAAAGATGGTTGAGATGAGGAGCTCGGAAAATGTTTTTGGCATTCTTTCTTACAATAGCAAACTCCAGAACCAGTCAGAAAACAGGCTATACTGAAGTTGGTATTGAGCAGTGGAATAGTTATACTTTATTTCCTCATCATGAAAGTGCACCTTGGTAGCAGCAACAATAATATGACTGAATTTTATATTCAGTTTGAGGGAGAGAAGACTGAACCCAGGACTGGTGTTTTAACCTGGGGCATGGAAGTAAAGCCAGCTGAAATGAACCAATAAATTAGATTGAAAGCTAAGTCAGTAGAGATGTAATAGCCTATGAAATGCCCATCAGCCATGATTTAAATGGCGGAGTGGACTTGATGGGCCGAATGGCCGTACTTCCACTCCTATGTCTTATGGTCTTATATATGGGGATATTTCAGAATAGAACAAATACGTTCCAATGAGAATGTAAAATTCACATAATTATGGAATCCCTTCAGTGCAGAAAGAGGCCATTTAGCCCATTAAATCTTCACCGACCTTCCAAAGAGCATTCCATCC